>NC_133338.1:35540124-35840124 GCF_030506205.2 Paramisgurnus dabryanus
TCACGAAGCTAGATGACGATGTCTCCTGACTGCTTTGAGAGGGTCTGCCCATCATATATACATCTCATCTGGGAAGTTTTTTAAAAATTCAGGATGTGTGTTCCGGCGTTCACATGAAGACGTATAACCCGGGCTTATCAAGAGTTCAATCATATTAATAATAATCACGCTGTGCGTGATGTAGGTGAGCACGTTCGCTACACTACTTTCCATATAGTGTTGTCCCATTTCATAGGGAAAGATTTGAACCCCCACTTCCCTCGTTGAGCGGACTTTACTGTCGAGGGCACTCAAAACCAAGTGGAAGTTTTAAGGGGGTAGAAATGGGGCAGGGTCTTACCCTAACATCAGACGACAATGGTTTAAAAAGCATACAAATTTTTTTTATAAAACAATACTTAAAGTGACATCCTAACGCAAACAGCAAATCTAGCCCCAAACCGAAGTGACAATTGTTTAAAATTAGGAAAAACAGTTGAGTAACCAATAAGTGAAATGGACACGGAATAGAAATGTGTGGCAAAGGCACATAAAATGGTGGAAATACGTGACAATGCAATGCAAAACTGAGCAAAATAATGCTTGCCTATTTCACGGAAATTTGTGAGATCATGTTGCATATGTATGTTTGTGTTGCGATAACTTTTTTATAGAGGAGTGTCAAGTCAAATATTTTGATTGATTTTTTGCTTTATTAAAGACGGAAGATAATCAACACTTTTTGACAACAGCATGCTCTGGTAGGAAGGACACGACGGGGTATGAAAATGCACAAAATTAGTATGGGTTATTTCATGTATAGGAATGTATACTATTTACCAATTCTTTCACCAAACATTACCCAACTATGCTTTATCATGTTTTTTAAAACATCAAAATGCATTTTTACTTGTTGTGAAAAATAAAATACTCTCACATTTTAGCTGGGTCCTGTTAATCAGGTTAGACAAGTTAATAGAGTTTTTTGTAAGTTACATCAAACTAAGAAATGAACAAAAACGCAAACCATAGCTAAATGTAATGTACAGATATTTCACAAAAAACTTTACCATCAGACAATTTGCCACAACAACATTACATTTGTATCATCAGACTAGCAAATAGCCTTTAAAGTGGCTTTCTGCATAAATCCTACAGTAACTATGCACTTGTCTCAATAATCCACAGTTAAGACATGGGGCTGTACTTGATAAAAAAGATACAGATGGCTCCGTGTGTGACTACGGTTGTAGGCAATGCATGTTTGCATGTTGCTCAGCCTTTGACTTCAGCCTGTATCCAGATGCCTATTTAACATCACATCTTTCATTTTCTGCTGTCTTTCTGTTTGATTGATCGGTACAGTTAAGAACATCAAATGATAGTAATGTTGTTTGTCAGTCACTACAGGATTCTCTATAGGTGAAAGGCGTGCATGGCTTTCTATATACTGAGTCGCACTGTAACACAGCACTTCTGGTTTCATTCATATAGCTTATTGTCTGGCAATAGTGTATAATGCTGTCTAATTATGAATTCATTTCTGTTTTTAGATTTTTAGTTATTCAGACTTTGTTGGTTGGAAAATTACACAAATGGTTGATGCATCATAAACTGTGAAATGTGATAATAATTCAGTGCATATTAGGACAAAAATTGTGATGCGTAATGCTTGCAGAGCAAGCAGTCACATTGAGGGAAAATGTGAATGAGGAAAATGTATACATTATACAGTATATACATTATTCTCTTTCGCAGAATTGTCAATGCAATGTCGATAACCTAAGAAAATAAAATAAAGAGAAGGTTAGGTTAAAGGTGCAAGTGTGTCTGGCCAGCGCTCACGCTGAGGTGTGTTTATCTGATATAGAGATTCTGGAACAGGCAAAGCACTTTATTTGTTCCTCTCCCATTTCTGCCAAGTCCAGCTGTCACGCTGTAGGACAAAGAGGGGTACGCAAGGGACAGTGTAGGGAGGAGTGCAGCTGAAACCAAAGATAAACCGAAGACCCCACCACAGACTCGTCATCTGCGTTTGACGGGACCCCAACCCCCCCAAGCCCCTCCAGCCCACAGACGCACACAGCCACTTACACCTCACGGGCACATGTTGTATAGCTCTTACATGCTCTCCCTTTCTGAGTGCTTGCATTGGTTTCTCTCTCTCACACACAAACACTCAAATAAGACCCCCCCTTTTCTCTCTCTATTCTCTTCCTTAGACTTGGTAATCCCTCTCTGCTTGCTGCAGCTGTTGCCCTCCTCAAAACCAAACAATAGTCTTCCCAAAATTTTGATTCTTGAAACATTTTCCTTTATCCGAGTTATATTTAGTATTCCTTTTTTTGCCTTCAAGAGTCTCCATCTCGTTGATACTGTATAACCCAGCAAGCACCAAAACGTTCCCGTAATTTAAGAATTTATTCACTCTTAAAAATAAAGGTGCTACAAAGGGTTTTTAGGAGAACCATTTAGTCAAGGTTCTTAAAGGAACCATTTATTACCTTTTAGTTTCTTTTCAACTACAACGAACCTTATATATATATTGCATTGTAAGCACCCTTTTTAAGGTGTGTTTGGGTATTATTTTGGGACTTTATAATAATAGTCTAGGAAGGTAACCAAAAACAAACGTTCTGCAAACATTCTGGGAACCAAAAATTGTGGGGTAACAGCCTTTCTTTCATCACAACTTGAATTAAAATGGTATTCCTACTTAACCGTAATGGGCGCATTACAACGGGTTAAAGACGTGGGAGAAAGCTTAAGAAAAATCCAATTCAGCAGGCACAGAAATCCCGAATAGTTGAACAAATGAGTGACAAGCGCTGTGTCCATTCAAGCTGTCCTGTACCCCGCGCGCTGATTAGCGCCCCGCGAGCGGTGGGCAACATGTGGAGGCATCGCTATAGCAACCAGTGGATGTGACATGTGCTACAGACAGCGAGTCGAGTCGAATCGCGCTGAATATAAGGAGGGGCTCCGTGAAAAAAACCTGGCTTTCAGTCGCACATGATCATTCAAAGGACAAGACAACCCACTGCAGCTTCGCTTAAGTCTTTGGGAAATGTGACGGACGAATTAGATTTTGTCTCCCTCGGTCCTTCTTGTTTAAAGTCCTCCTTACTTATTTTTCTCCGCTTCTCTTAAAAATACGCGCAAAGCAGCTGCGATTTTTTTTCTTTTTGAGGTGGAACCGAGTGGGGAGGCTAAAAACTTTTGTTAGGTAACGGGATTGCGAGTGGAAGCTGCGGTAGGACATCTGATGGAGAAAGACGGAATAGGATCTTGCTTCCAGATGAGAAAAGCATCCCTCACGCGCTGTCCGAAAATGGAAATAGGTAACTATCTGTCTGGGCTAGCATTTCTTTAATGGTGCATGTGTATTATGATGTGAAATAAATGTAAGGAGGCTGTGGGCGGCTTTGAAAGCCCCAATAAGCGTCACCTAAAACTTATGCGCATCCGGATGCATCTGGACTGATAATGAGTGTCACGGTCCTCAAGATTTAACGGCGGTGGGCTATTACGTGACATATTTCGTTTAAAATGCGTCTTGTAGAAGAAAGTGTTGATGGAGGCTTATTCTTTGTGTGAAATATGATGGATAATATGGTTTGCAGAACGCTAAGTAATTAATATTGGTCGCGAGGAAGTGAATGGGAAGAGCTGTGGTACAGAGTACGCGGTTTCAAACACCGGGTAATAAAGCACTGTCCTTGTTTAGATGGGGATCGTTAGGATATGTTTAGCTGTTCAGATGGGAGATTACACTGTGTAATCGATCACACTAAAACGGGTGTTTAGAGGATGAAATGAAATAACTTAAAGCAAAGAATAAGATGTACAAAAATGCATCGTTAGACAAAAAGAAAAACTTATTCTTACGTTTGATTTTACCGCCACATTATTTGACTTATTCTACACTTTAATATTGATTTTTCACATTTGATTTTTTAACTGGGTGTTCCGTTGGACGTGTTTACGATAAATGGCAATAATGTGGGAAAAACTTTCATAAACACATTCTGTGAGTGTTCATATTGTATTTAGCTCATAAATGCGTAAATATTTATAAGCATTTTAATGTTTAATATTTACACTTAGATGCACAAGTTAGCTTAAAGGAAAAGGTCAGTGAATTTAAATATGTAATTAAAACCAGTAAAATCATTTACATATATTCTCTTATGTGCCAAATATTTTGTATTGTGTTAACAGGAAACCACATACAGTACATTCATGGAAATGCAGTTTTAAATATAACTCTACACATAAATAATAATATTTATACCTTACTTGCAAGTTAGACTAATACAAATTTTAAACTAACGTCAACACAAAGAAATGCAGGAATAACAAAATAGAAAGACTACAAGACAGCTTTTAATTTATTTAATATCACGTGCATGATGTGTTGCCTTTTGGTTTAGTGTATTTGTTAATTTTCCCTACATTTTAAAGAGTAGAGAGTATGAAGTAAAATAAATAAAAATATTTTTGTTAAGGTAAAGCAGTTATTGTGTGTAAAAGGAAAAGGATATGGGCGGCCCTTGTCTTAACCTTTTACCCGTCACTGTCTCCTCCACACATCCCTTCCCTCAATATAATATCGGTTCCCTCCAATTTAAATCAGTCAGGGCACCCAAATCCATCTGCCTGTTGTCCTTCCTCAAATGCCTGTTTTCTAATGTTAAGGAGAACAGAAAAGAAGTGGAATAAAAACTTTCCAACTTAATACAGACTGATTAAAAAGGAAATTTGCTATCTTTGGTCATACATAGGCCAGTGTTCTTTGTGATTGGTGTTGCTTTGGTTTTTAGTGATTTGATATATATACAGACCCATGTTGTTGTTGCTTTAGCACTTAATATTATAAAAGAGGTATATAGTTTACAAGTTTGTCCATGTTCAGAGATTCATTATCTGAAAACACACCCTTTATTACATATTTTGTCTAGCGACATATTGTTTCCTTTTTTGGCTTAGTTTATCCTTGCATTTATATTTTGTGTTTTTTAATTTAATTTTATTTTTATTGTTCATCTTTCAACACCTTTTTCTTTCATCTGTCATTATGGGTGTATTAAAACTATATTTATATGACAAATTTCCCTGAGATTTGTTAAAAATGCTTTATTTATAAATAAATATTTATTTAAATATAGATTTATATTATCAGAATTTGTTTCTGTATTTAATGTTTTATACTAGATATTAGATTCTATATTCTACCTTATATATTTCTATAATTACCTTTACTTTTTTTAAATGAAAGCTTGATTCAAACCTGTCTGTCTTACTTCAGTGGCTCTTGTGAATCAGAAATTTGCAAGTCCAATTTTATTCCCCAAAGAAGAACAAAACCATAAAAGCATAAAGCATTCTGTCTCTGCATTTTTTTTTTCTTTAACTCATTCTTTTTTCTTTTCCTCTCTGATTTTTACAGGAATTGTATCTTTACAGTTTTTTATAAGCCACACCAAAGACCAGATGCTTTTAAGAAAGAGATATTTTAAATATGATTTAAGTTTCATTTGACAGATCATATTGATTTATATTGAATTATAATACAGATCTTGTTTGTTTTATTGTTTGTTTTTATTACTTAAAATTTTATAATTCCAGAGTACCGTTATGACAAGAGTTTGCATTTTATTTCAGTTTGCATTTTATATGTTTTGATTGTCCTCATTATGAGAGCAGGTTTGTCATAGGTTAAAAGTAACACACTTCATGTAGTTTATCTGTTTACATATTTTAATAATTCCTCGTTTACACTGAAGACAGTTTTTTTATTAATCAAACATTTATCATTCACCACTTTATATAAATCTATATGATTATAATTTATTTTTATAAATTATGCTTTAGAATGAGTAGATTTATGTTTGATTTGTTACATTTAATGACGAGCAATGCACAAAATTGTTTTATGATTCATTTTCGTAGTCATCATTAATTTCTGTAATCTGCATTGGAAATTGGAATAGGCCGAGTCATATCAGGACAACCCCAACAGTTTTCAATTTTTCTTTTATATCTTCTTTCCCTTTTTGTCCGCTTTCCAGTCCTTTGCTCAAACGCCTAATGCGTGTATTCTATTTAGTTATAATTAATTGCAGACATTATTTAGCCAAGCACAATTTTCTTTTCAGAACCAGCTTTTCATGTTGGCGATCTTTTCATGTAATTCGATTGAGAGCACTAAGCCTATAGTGAGATGGAGGGAAGGAGAGAGAGGGGGGAGATTCTATTCCAGCTGAATGCGCCCTCCTCTCCACACACTCTCCATGTAATGTTTGATGGCTGAAAACCTTTTCTGCAACAAAAAACATCACAATCAGAGTAAAAACTGATCCATGAAAAATATTAAATCTCACAATTAGGAGTTAATATTTTCAGCAATGTAACCTGTGTACAGGGGATTTCTTAATGTAATTAAATAGACTGGCATATCTAACCTGAGAAAGATTTAGAGGTTTTGTGCTCTAGGAATTTACATTTCTTTATGCAAGGTATGGTAGTCATTAATGTTGTGCATTGAAAAATCAGAGTTTATATGGTAATGCAGTAAAGCAGATGATCAGCTTTCAGAAAAATCAAAAATAGTTTTTTTAAATACTGATCAGAAAAATTGATCGCAAGTTGGCTGTGATCGTTATTTGGCTCCAAAATCGAATAGAGACAGATTTAAAAAAATCAGAACCCCATTCTAAAGGCCTCAGTCTATTCAGCCTCACAAGGCATTTGGAAACAATACGCCGCCAATCCCCCAGCAGCTTAGCCCCGGCTGTCAGCCCTCCCCCCGAGGGGCTAACAAGCCCGACAACCCCCTTTACGCTGGAACGTTAGCGGGCTTGGACCTTTTAGGTGCTCCCCCTCAGCTTAGCCCCTCTCCCATTTTATTAACTTGGAGGTCTGAGCCAATTCCCCCATCCCAACCAAACCCAAGACGTGGAGGCTAATTAGCAACAAGCTGGTACAGCGTGGACCGACCCTAATTGCTCTGTGGTGGCATGTTTTAACCTGCCAAGACAAGTGTAGAGCGAGCCTATATACATAGGCTGACACTTGGGAAGTTTAAATACAGTCAGCATATCAAAGATGTATTGTATGATTGCCGCCACCAGCTGGATGTTCCCATGTGGTCGATATGATGATGTCACTGAGCAATATTTTAAGAGTGGACGTGTGTGTTCAATTCATAATGTTTATCTGTGTTACTCTTATCTCTTCTGATTTCAGAGAGGCAAGCTGAGCCAAATCCCTGTTGTCAAAAACAGTCAAGTGGAGCCAAGCAACTTTTTGATTCTGGTGGTGGTCTCCATGGTTTTTATTGTCATGGTATTGGGGATGTCTGGGGCGCTGTACTGCTTGCGCCATCGCTCCCACCATAAGCTGAAGGAGAAGCTTGCCGGGCTGGGAAGTGACACAGGCCACGATGCCACAACAACTTATCAGGTAAAAGCAGGCAGATTTTTTTCAGCCAACGGTACTGCTGTATTCTCTGATTTTATACATATTGACTCAAGGATGACAGTACTGTCTCTGTGTATTAGTAAGGTCTGCTTCAGTACTAGGTGCGCAGATTGTTTTTCTTTTGATCTTCCATGATTTAAAGATGCTACCGTATGTATGTTGAATGTCCTGAAAGATTATTTTCTCATCCAGTAATAAGCCACATCCAGCAGAGTAACACTGTCCATAAATATAATCACCAGGTGTAATCTATGTTCATAATTGTTTAAAAATGGTTGTAACACATTAACAAAAAGGCAATGTATTTATTTAAAGCTTCTTTTCTTAATTATGACCCATTGGAGCAGGCGCAGATGTCCTTTCACGGCAGCAGTATTTAATATGAATCCTAATTGAGGCAGAGCCCTCTTTAGCAGGGAAATGAGTTTGTTGTATGACCTTTCTTTCGCGGCTCCTGGAGGGAGGGCTTGCGGTGAAGGCTTATTGATTTTGTGTTGGGCTCAGCTGTACTCAACGAGACTGGATCGCAGGGTGCAAGCGCTTGGTTTCCTCCCCCGCCTTCAATATTTAATAAACCTTTCACACTTTGTCGAGAAGTCTCTTCCATGAACATCGGCCCTATCAGCACTGCAAAATAAGCCATGTTCGTCAATATTATTACGGTGCAGTCGCACATTATATCCTGACACTTTTGTTATGTTTTAATTTCGCCTTTTAATTACTTCGCATTGATTTTAATTTAAGTGCCATGTTGCTGTATCGTGGTATATTGTGAGCGCTTTCTAGCCCTCACATCTGCCAGGTTGCTTAGATTTTTTTAAGTGAATAAGATTAAAGGCACAGACAGAGCCTTTACTGTGTCGATGTAAGGGATTTCCCAACTGCTGTAGCTGGAATGAATGCAGTCTTGTGCACTGGGACTCTTACAGTGAAACATGCAATTAGAATCAGTTCTGCCGCAATGATTCGGTAGCAGATCAAAACACACACCACCATCACCACACACACACACACACACACACACACACACACACACACACACACACACACAATTATTCTTCTATTCTTTGTCCTGCAGAACATTTTAACTCACCATCAACTTACATGCGGAGTCAGAAAAATTGAGACAGCCTAAATTTATTAAGACCCATGCTTTGCCACTGGCTATCTCAGTCGACTGTCTCTTCACGTAACCCTAGTCTGACTGAGTGATGGTAAAACCAGATATCTGAGTTGGCCTACCATCCGTTTTATGGCTTAATTTTTATATTTTAAAAAAATCATTTCAATTAATGACACAGACTATTTGTATGGATCTTCATGGATATTTTACTAAACCAAAGATTTAAATATTTTTTGGTAAAATATCTAATGTGCTAATGTATACCTTGCTTGCCATTATTGTGGTAAATATCACTGTTACGACCAAGATTTTCAGTGTTTTTTAAATGCAGTACATGATCCTGTTTATCTTTCTCAAATTCCAAACTTACAGTACTTTAAACTCCATTAAACTCTACCAGTAATGTCCACTAGTAATTTTTAATCTAGAGGACTTGTTGGGGTATATCATGCATCAGTAAATGGTTACCTATTTTGCAAGTATAACGCTAAATTATTATTGTTATTTCATCACTAATAGTATAGTGAGCATCTAATATGCTATATATAAAGGTTCTTGGCTACAATTAACATTTATACAGTTAAGCTATACTATTACTTTAACTGTACTTAAAATGAGGAATGGTTTAACAAGATCTACTGTTGCCTTGCCTTGCAAGAGCCACACTTCTGCCTTCAAGAAATGTGTACAAATATTTGTCGTTCAATGTTCTTTCATCTCTGTTCTGGGCTGTTCTTTTCCCGCCAATTTTTCACTTTTCATCTCCTTTCACTCTAAAGAATGCTGGGTTATTTTCAATCCAGCGTTGGATCAAAAAGGGATGAACCCAGACCGTTGGCTTGTAATTTAACCTATGCTGGGTTGTTTCAACCCAAAATGCTGGGTTGTTTTCAAATATAAAAATGTCTGGTTTATTCTAACTTAAGACTGGCATTGACCCTTTTTGACCCAATGCTTGGTTGAATATAAGCCAACATTTATTAGAGCTTTCTGTCATTTGTAATTTTTAAATGTATGCATGTTTTTATGCTGGATGGAATGAAGAGATAGGTTTCTATAAGTGGGTGACAGCATTTGTGTGGGCACATGTTTTTGCAGTTTTATTAACTTTAACTCGGACTGACTCATATTTGACACCAGAAGGATACAGCCTACTGTCTGTCTATAGCCATGTTTAGGGCACCTTGGCCTCTTCGTCGCCCCCACCACCTACCCTCTTGGTTTCTCTTACTGTGTATCTCCATTAGTCACACACACTAAACTTCCATCTCCAACCCTTCACATCCTCTCACTGACCTGCCTGTCAGCATTACTCTGATCGCTCTTTCATCTAGACATTTCATTAAATGTCAGACACTTGCTCTTAGAAGGGGTCATACTGTTGTCACTATCTGCTGCTTTAAAAAGTGTCTGTGTCTGCTTTATCTTTGAATCAATAAAAGGAAAGAAAAGAAAGGAAAACAATAATTCCCCCCTTCCCCAAATGTTCAAACCAAATCTACAATCATTTTAGATCTGATGTGAGCTGGTCCATAACTTGTGCCATACACCTCCTCTCTTCAAAACTCAAGCCAAGCCAGCCCCAATGTCAGACAACTTAAATGTCACATAAAGAATGTCTCAAAGAGTTTTTATTGGCTTAACAATGGTGTCCCATCATCAAATATGTTTTTGCTGTGTACAGAGTCTAAAGCAACCACAAAAAGAGGCTTATTATAACTTTGATTCTAGCAATATCCGTCAGGTAGTTGTGGGGCATTCGTGGCCTTATGGTTAATTAAAGAATTAGGCTTGTAAACAGAAAGTTCCCAGTTTGAGTCTAAAGGCCGGCAGATTGTGACTTAGGTGCCCTTGAGCAAGGCATGTTCTTGCTCCCCGGCCGTGTGTGTGTTCATGACTTGCAGTGCATTTGTTCATTACTCACACTCATGGGTTAAATGCAGAGGCCACATCTTGAGTATGGGCTACCATACAATCATGTCACTTTGACATTTCACTTTCAGGTAGTAGGGAAAATATAATAATAAGTATTATTTACAGGACCTTGATTTTATGGCCTGTTAGCTGACATCTAATGACACCTGTATCGCTGGGAAAGTATTCTACACGTTTTTCCTAGCAAAAATTAAAGACCATTTTCAAAATCCAACTTGTACCGTCATTTAATTTTTTTCATCGAGTCACTGATCCTTGAAAAGAGGATTTGAAAATCTCTCCCGTTGATGCAACCACCTCTATCAAGGGATATTTCATAGATATAATCAAGGCCATCATACAGAGAAGCTTCCTCCACTTTTGGTCTCTTTCGCTGCTTTTTTGTTTGATTTAAGTAGAAAGTAGCTTGAAAATTATTATTATTTCCAACTGATGCAAGCTTGGAAAGGCAGGATGTCAGTAAAAGAAGCATTACAGGCCAAATTATCCGGCTATATTCTGAGAGAGAGTGAAAGAGAGAGCAATTATTTTCAGCTCAGTTATATTGCTTTAGCAAATAAATTGCTAACTTGAGAATGTTTATTATCGCATTAAAAAAAAATTGTAGCACTTCATCACTGCTGCTACAGAGTAGAGTTCGTTTGTCTTTAATTATGACCAAATCATTATTTTGATCCTTAACAGATTCGACTGAGAATGTCACAGTTATAAAATCTCTTAGATCATAACACATTAATATCATTGATTAATTGTGATAACATCAAAGCACCCAGACAGGAAATCACATGTTTTATTTTTTTTAGATTTAATGCCTTTTTGTGAATATTATGCTTGATTTGTTTCATCATGATTTTAGGAATGAAACATTGTGTTTAAGTCTGTGTTAAATATGACTGCATGGTTGGGTGATGATACACATGATGTATTTCAGCTGTAAAGATTAATTTTATTGTATTTTTTCGTACTAATCATTCTTAATCTTCCCCTCGTCTGCCAATCTTTTTGAATAGACAGTGATGTAATGTGTAGTTGGTTGTATCTTCTGAGATAAAGAAGTAGGGAGTTATCTCACAGACATCAAAGTGTAGACAAATGAAATCCCACAGCCAATCCTACATCTAGAGTTTATTTGATCAAAAACCCTGATGTAACAGCGTGTTTTTTTGTAGTAAAGGATGTTTTTTTGAAATAAAAGCCTGTTATAGTATAATGCTCTAAGCATAATGCTCTAAGCAATTCTCTGTCGCTCTTTTGTGTCCATAGGTTTGTGTGTTTGACCGGAGATAATGTCTTCACTGACTAATGTTTGTCTGCTTCCTCAATAGGATCTCTGTCGTCAGCGCATGGCAATGCAGACATCAGAGCGGGGCGAGCGTTCAGAGGTCTTCCACCCATCGCACACGTCACGCATTAACAGTGTGTCTTCACAGTTTAGTGATGGACCAATGCAGAGTCCATCTGCCCGCAGCAGTACATCTTCCTGGAGTGAGGAGCCCTCACAAACCAACATGGACATCTCCACTGGACACATGATACTGGTAAACAAAACCATAAATTATATATGCATACATATTTAACACACACATACACAACAAATATATTTCGGTCATATTTGCAAGAGCCTATGAAAATCAGTCACTACAGAGCCAAAACCTGTACTCCATGAACCTCAAAACACACTTGCTTTTTACTCTCCCTCGCTCTATTTTCCTTTCCCTCTTTATCACATCACTCACTTATTTCAGACTTTTGTGTTTGTTTTTGTTCTGAAAGGGCCTGGAAGGCCCCATGGGCTCTGCCGTTTCTGACACAATGGATCGTTTTAATTTCGTCCCAACTTTTGTTTTATTCATCTCAGCACCGCTTCGACAGAAAAGACTGATAGGTGCCTGGTAGCGCTGTGTTCATTACCGAGCAGGGAATCTATCATACATCCAACAGTGGAGCCAAAGACAGCCACTGAGTTGATTCATTTAGCGGATTGTGTTTTCCTGTAATGGATGGCTCTTATTGAGATTGTTGAAGTTTTGTAGCAGCTAATAAAACCATGTGCGTTTTTAGGCAGAGATGCATGTGCTGAAGTTGCACAATTACAACGTCACTATTCAAACATTTTTAAGTGTTGATGGCATAGTCGATTGCCTGTTTTGAAACAGCATCATGGAACTTGTCATCTTTGTAGATACACAGTAAGTATAGTGAAACGTGGCAGTTCCCTCTTTTATAGGCTGCGTTAGAAATTAAAATTCAATTTTATACCAATGGTTTAGTTTGTGTTATTTTATGCACCCTGAAATTATCCTTGGGATCTTTTACAATACACTAACAGTCTTATAGTTTAGTAATGTTCAGGTTTGTGTAATGCTTAGTGCTTCCAAAAAACCTTCAAAATTACACTCAGCCTTGATCTCCACTCAGTAACTGTGCTACGAGCTTGTGCAATACACTGTCAGAGAGGTTATTGCATGTACACTTATCCATCTCTCAATGGGTGCAATCAAAGGCGGGTTATGAAAGAATAACTAGTCTGATAGTGTAATCTCTCTGTATGTTAGGTTGCTAAAAGACATTTTTTATTCTTTCTCAGAGATAAGAGCAAAGCAAGGGAATGCATTGTCCATTCTCATCTCTAGTGAAGCTGCCCAGCATTCTAATGGCCCTTTGTTTTTCTATCTTATTTTGATTGACAGCTAGACTATTTTTCTTGTTGGAAAAATATATACACTGTATTTGATTTCCATCCACAAGCACGCTGTATGATAAGGTCTGTTCAATCCTCAAAATAGATACTTTTCTTTCACATGTTGCATGTTTCATACAGCCCGTCAACATTGTATGTTTCGTGACAATATAGATTTTTTGCCAATTTATGCAATAAATACTTGCAGATAAATGTAAGGCTTAATTCAGATATTTTGACATATTTTGTGTCCTTAAACCCCTTAATATAAGTATTTGAGATTTAGACTAGACATCTGACTCTTTCATAACACTTCATTTATCTTTTTTATTTAAAACTGATCATAATTGTTGTATGTTACATAAAAAGATAGATTGGTCCAATTTAAATTCAAATAGTAAGACTGATTGCTAGTTGGTCAGACTTGTTCTTAAGACACAGTCTTAAATTAGCAGCTGTTAACTGATTCAGAACCTTGGACAGCTCCACCAATGACCTCTGTTGCTTCACTGTTCTGTGTTTATTGTACAGATCTGTAACATAAACTGTGTGAAAGATTAAAACAAAGACAGATAAAGGTTTTATCTGGGCCTTTTTATAGTCTGGGTAAAGCAACAAATCTTTGATATCCGCAGTAAGTGTAAGTGTGTGCATTTGAAAACCAGTAACAACCTGCTTTATTAAGTACTTATTTTAAATGGCTGTACTTGCTTATAGAAGAGATGGAGTGGTTTTTCAATATAAAATGATAGAAAAGAGGCCGTTGTCAGAGAGAGAAGTACCTTGGTGATTAAATGGTTGGCTGGTTGCCAAATCCCTCCGTCTCTGATTAAATCACGCATCATCTTGCTAATAGAGGTGGTATTAGAGAAGGCAAATAGAGGGAGTTACAGTTACACATTGGTTTAGGAACACACGCTCACTAGACAGATGCTCCTTTCTCGTGGCATTAGGAATACTAGAAGAAAAAATGACGTCCAGCATGCAGCAAGCAGAAGGTCAGATATGATTGGCCTCATGACAGCCATATATGGCCACTTACTTTTGGCATTTGGCCGCTCACAGCCCTCAGAAAGAACCAGCGAGTTAAACTGATTGGGGGGTAATTTATTCCTCTTGTGATATATTGATGAGAACATTTTGAGTGCAGCTGTCTCTCATGATTTATGCTGGGAAAAATAACAGTGGTTTTGTGGTAAGGTGCCTTGATTGTTATCATTCAAGTGTTCAGCTAAGGTCATAATTTAGGATATTGTCATTTAGTTTCAGATCACGGCATGTAGGTGTTTCAGAAAACTTGTGTAAGTTTCTGAAATGGAAGCTGGGGTTTATGTGCCCTAAAATATAAGACATTCTTGACCACTGGCGATATTGTTCTTCTCTATGAAGTAATTTAATTAAAGTGTTTCTTCTGTAAATAATTAATTCTATATGAACCATAATGTCTTCTAATAAGTGACCTGTTACACAGTTTACTGTATCATTACTACAGACAAGGTCTTTATGTGTAAACCACAGGCACAGAAAGTACTGCCCAGTGTCCAGAGCAATGCAATATGCTTTTTAATAAAACAGTATAAAACAGAAAATTACAACAATTTTAATTTCAACACAAAATATTGTGTTGAATCTTGTTAACTTATTAAAATGTTTGAATCGCCTAAAATATTTACAATATTTATAAATGTAAAAAGCGTATGTTTCCTTGACTTATTAATTAAATCACACAATGTATGGCAACGTTTATACAGTTTGTGACCCAGGACCACAAAACCAGTCATAAGAAAATCTAGCTTATAACATCAAGCTGAAGAAATAAGCTTTCTATTTATGTATGGTTTGTTAGGATAGGACAATATTTGGTCAAGTGCTAAAAAAAATCTAAGTTGCCCAAATGAAGTCCATATTATTAATGATAAATACATTTGTGATATATTTACAGTATGAAATATGCAAAATATCTTCATTGAACATAATCTTTACTTAATATCATGATAATTTTTGGCATTAAATAATATTTCATCCATACAATGCATTGTTGGCTATTGGTACATATGACTGGTTTTGTAGTCCAGGGTCACATATAGTAATGATTTAGATTTTATACAGGTTTATATGAAGATATGTGTGTTGTTTGACATATTTCTGTTAGTAATTTGTTAGTTAATAATTTAAAAGAAAATTGTGGCAGCCAGTGATGTTTCAAAGTTTGTCAAGGCCCTGTGAGATGATAAAGATAGCTTTCTCTGTAATGGGCCAAGAGGATTCTTGACATTAGGTTATGAGTTTGTCATTTGTTTTCACACAATGAAGTCACAAACACACAAACACATGGCTACAAACAGAAGGTAAACCCCCTCTTATAAGTTAACAACGGATGGCCAAAAAACAAGCAGCCAAAAAACAAGACTCCCACAGCCAACCAGCACTTAAACTCTCAGACTCTGGCCAGTTACACAGTCCTATGAGCTCTCTCTCTCTCTCTCTCTCTCTCTCTCTCTCTCTCTCTCTCTCTCTCTCTCTCTCTCTCTCTCTCTCTCTCTCTCTCTCTCTCTCTCTCTCTCTCTCTCTCTCTCTCTCTCTCTCTCTCTCTCTCTCTCTCTCTCCTTTCCCTTTGTCTCAGTTGAATTCAATTTGGGCTTCTTGGGAAGGCGGCTTAAGCGCAGACAATCTTATCAGCATTTGTGCAAGCAGCAAAAGAGAGTGATTGAAGCAGTCTGAAGAGGCACTGGCGTGCCCAGCCCTTTCAGGAGTCTTAATTGCATGTGTGATTGTCAGGACAAGCCTCCTCCCTCCAAACCCCCTTTCTCTCTCACTTTCTCTCTATCTCTTTCTCTCTCTCTATCTCTTTTTCTCTCTCTCTCCTCTTTTGTGGTGCATGTTTAGGATTACTGTCTACGATTCCCGTGCTGAGCGGGTTTGAGGTCTGTCTAAAGGTGGATAGGTGAGTGATTGCATTGTTGTGAAGAAAGAAAGCACAGAAAGTGATAGGCTGGCCTTGGAGGTAAAGCTGGATTATAGCAGACGAATAGAAACTTTCTACCGAGCTTTTTTACTTCCCGGATTTTAGGAGACTTAATACAAAAACGTTTACATGAGAAAGCAAATAGCTGGTGAAACACATAAGCATGTAAACATTGTACATGTGCTTATTTCGTTGTATAAACAGAGCAAGTATAACCCAATGTATATGCTTGACATGTTGATTTGTTGTAAATTTGTCCTTTGTTTATTGTTGAGTTGTGCATAATAATATGATTGATTTATTCATGATACCATCTTTTAGGAGCCAGCAAGCAAACTTTAAAGTACTCTCTGTCTTTTTCTCCCACGTGTCTCATGCAGTCGTACATGGAGGATCACCTGCAGAATAAAGATCGCCTGGATAAGGAGTGGGAGGCTCTCTGTAGTTACCAGGCTGAGCCAGCAGCATGTGTAGTGGGTCAGCAGGAACACAATGTCCAGCGCAATCGCCCACACGGCATCCTTGTGTGTAAGTGTTTCACAAAATCTATCCGCCTCAAGTGAATTTAGATTTGTGTTCCTGTGCAGCTGTGTTGCAGGTGTTGTGTAAAGCCCACAGCACTGCCTGTCACAGGCTAATGCATTCTGTTTTGATCAATTAAGAAACAATTGGCATTAATGTAAAGTAAACTATGTTTTCCTATCATCACTCACTGATTAAAAAGCTGTGTATAGGTTTGAATTTTTTATGTAACTACTGAAACGATAATAAAAGGTGGAAGAGGTTGTGTATTAAAGGGACACTTCACCCATTTGCATTAAGCTTTGTACAGTTAGAACCCCAGTCATGTTTTTGAATGGTCATGCATCATTTCCTCAGTTGCCGCTGAGACAGGAGAAATACAAATTTCAGTGTTGCACTTCCTTCTTTCAATGATGTAAAAATCATCATTTTGCATCATTGAAAGAAGGAAGTCCAATATCTTTGTTAAGGGGGTGAGACTACAAACACCCCTTTTCTCGATCAAATAGGCACCAAATTCTAAATGTATGTTACATTTTGACTACAAATATGACACACTTTCAATAAAGATTCATGCTCCTTTAAAATGCATTTTGTTTTTGAATACTGTAGATGATCACTCCAGAGTCATCCTGAAGAAAGAGAATAACCAATCCAGATCTGATTACATCAACGCTAGCCCAATTGTAAGTAGCCAATGAACACCACCAGTAGTGATACCATAAGACTTAAAAAATAGTTAAAACTAGAGTTTCACCAATATATCACCCAATAATTGGTCAATAAAAGCTAATTTTCATACTATAAGGAATTTGAGCTCTGTTTATAGAAAATGTAAAGAAACATCACTAGTTTAATGTTTAATATTAATGAACATTATATGAATGATTAACATTAAGTTAATATAATTCAGTTAATTCAAGGTAATATAACCACTATTGGTATCTTCAGATATCAGTAAGAATGATCAGCTATCAGTATCGTTGGAAACATTTCATATCAGTGCATCTTTCCTTAAATAATGTATGTGACTGAAACATAGGCTCTTTCTGCATACAGTATTTATGTCTGATGGTGCCAGGTGCCAAAAGCAGTTCAATATTTTACCTCTCCCTTAGTCTGTTGCTTTTATATTTTATTCATTTACTTGTAGATTTATTTCCCTTTCTTCTTCTTGCCTCTGTCTGTGGATGTGATGTTAGACTGTTCCCAGGCTGTTAAATATGCTCTTTCATGTATATGTATATGTAAAAGCAGAGACACTGAACAAAATAATGGCACATAAAAATTTCAAACAGTCAATCATTATTTGAAGAGTTTGGTTCCAAAACACAATAAATCCATTTTGACTCATTTCGGTAAAAATGTGTTTGCTATACCAAGAAAGTGATGAAAACCATTATTTTTTGTAACAAACGTTCACATAGCATCTTTAGGTTCAATAACATAAAAAATTCAAATCCATATTTTGATTTTCAAAGATTTATTATAAAAATTATAATTTTTCCGCAAAATACAATAAATCTATTGAATCAATATAAAAAAGTGCATTCATCTTTGCCATGTTATATTCATTTAGTTGACTAGTGGTATACACTGATAAAAAAACATTAAAGGAATTAATCAAAACACTTACTTTGTCAGAGCACTGTCATTGCTGCTCTGTACCTTGGGACGTCGTCGCTGAACTTTTTTGACAGCGATCAGCTGTAAAATGTTTTGGTCCTGCTCAATTTTCGATTTTGAGTAAAATAATGGAAAGTTTTTCATAAAATTCCCTGGGGTCAATGTGTTAGCATGACAGAAGCTTGATTGCTGTCGTGTGAGAACAACAGCTGGCATTTTTCCTTTGCCAGAGTGCCTCTTACGTAAATTATTAGATTTTGATGGCTTGCGTTTCTTCCCCACTACAGAAAACCACCACAGGTTTAGCAATGCCATCAAAGTATTATTTTGTTTGTTTGTTGATCACGAAGTACAAAGTGGATGAGGAAAACTAGGATTCTGTGTGTATTCAACGCGCCGCCATTTTTGTTTACAATGCGTGGAATGGTGCGCTGTGATTTGTTGCGGATTTATTGCATTCTGCAGAGGAGGAGGAG
This sequence comes from Paramisgurnus dabryanus, assembly GCF_030506205.2. Taxonomy (NCBI): domain Eukaryota; kingdom Metazoa; phylum Chordata; class Actinopteri; order Cypriniformes; family Cobitidae; genus Paramisgurnus; species Paramisgurnus dabryanus. Next base: position 35,558,913 of record NC_133338.1, read on the forward strand.
TGGCGTTTTGGAAAAAGGGCAAAAAGATGACAGAACAACACGGTGGAAATCAGATTTTGCGTAAAATTAACACTTTACTTTTTAATGCTGACCTGATACAATAATGATTTTTTTAAAACTATTTTTTTTAAATGGCGTTTATTGCGTTTTGCAACCAAACTCTTCATTTTCTTGCGCCAAATGAAAACGACCCTTTATCTATCACAAACATATTGTGTCAAAAAAGTATCCACACCGTATAGAGAGGATTGTATTCACAAATTATCCAGGCAACACAAACACAAGGGCATTCTTGTAAGAACACTGAGACAGCGGTGTAGTGTCAATGCCATGACAAACAATGTACAAGACCTGTAATTTTTGTTTTTGTTTTTTAATCAGTACGTACACATAATGTTAATCAATATGATACCTGTGTAGCAACATCACACTGAGAAAGTCAAACTGAGTCACTTTTAAATGCTGTTATTTTTGGACTCCAACTCATCAAAAGGAGAAACAAAAGACACAAGCATGCACCCCCCTCCCCTCCCCAAGGGCTTGGCGCTGCAGTCCGGGTTGGGTGCACTGATCCGCTGGTGCGGAGACAAATGCATGGAGGCGCGGTAATTAAAGCGCAGCGGGGATTTGGCAATGTGCGTTTCAAAAACTGTGATAATTATGTCTGTCAATGTTTGCAGCTTCTTTCTCATTAGCTGCAAGAAAGCAAAATGGTCTCAAAGTAAATCATTTGTGATATTTTTTTCTTAACCTTCTCACACCAGCACCCAGTATTTGTGACTGTTTGAGGTTCAGTTATGTTCTCTATTACCATATTTTTCTCTTTCACACACACTAAATAAAGGCATGAGTTGGTGCAAACCCCTTCAGATAATGTTGTAAACCTGCGTTAGCTTTCACATGGATTAGCAAACATTAAAGCACAATAAAGTTTCTTTACAGTGATGCCATAGAAGAACAATTTTTGGTTCCTCAAAGAAACATTCTTATAATCTAAAGAACCTTTCTTTACTACAAAGAACCTTTTTGATACAGAAAGATTGTTTGGATGTTAAAGGTTCTTTATGGGACCAGTCAGACCAAAGGTTTTTCTGTGGCACCATGATGCACCTTTTGTTGTTGTTGTTAATATGCATTTAGCAGTTTTTAGTAGTAAGGTTTTAAAATCCATTGATTTTACAATTTTGTTTTGACTTAGATGTTTCAAGAAGTTTATATAAGAATATCTTGCAAGCATTTATCCTGTGTCTTAATCTCCTGTGATCTACTGTATCTGATCTTGTTCCCTTTCCGATGCATGTTTTTTTTAAGGTGCTGAGTTTGCTGATAAAAAAATCTTGTCGTTTTGGTAATTAGATTTAAGAGCATAAAATGACAGTTCGACTATATAATAACTGCCTTTATAGAGAGCGGGTAGTCAAAAAGCAGTTTCATATAGACTCCTGGCATTAGCCTTGTGTATATATAATTGTTCTACCTCTAAATCGCTCTTGCCAACAATTAAGGTTGTGCAAAGCAATTATATCCATTTTCTGCCATGCTAATGGGTGTGCGTGTCATTCACTGTAACCATGGGGTTTGTATCTGTCTTTCTCATGAAGTGGTGTTTGATCTTTTTGTGAAGCTATAGAGAAATTAGCACAGAAGTACTGAACCATGCAATTAGTTTTAAAAGTTTTGAAAGGCTTTGTGATTAGCTTTTGTGCTTTAAAGACATACATACTCTCGAACACGCTCCCAAAGAAAGGCGTACATGCTACCGAAAGCACACTCACACAGACAGCTGTAGCATCTGATCAGCATTAACAAAGCTTGACAAGCGTTCATCAAATCTGACCAAATCTGTACTGTATTTATAGTTTTTATATGATCTTTGCTTGAAGCTTCAAGGAACCACAAGCACACATAGACATGAAAGAGCTGGCGAAATGTTTGAAGTGTTATAGTCTCATCCCCTCTCTAACCTTTCCATCATATTATAAGCTCCATGGTCCGACACCCTTACAAGGCTGCATACCTTACGTCCTTACAGCAAACAAGCTTTTGTTGTACCTAAGAATGGCCCCATTCCAATCCGATGACGAGTTTTTATCTTTATTATAACAAGAAATTTCAGGTCGTAAGGGTGCTCTACTGTAATGCACCCAGACAACAGTTTCTTTCCTCTAACGTAAGCATGGGCATGTTGTGTTGGAGTCAGTGAAAAGATATGGTATTTGCTTGGGAGTTTTGTAGACTTGATGAATAGATGTTGGTGTTGATGGTTTTTTGATGGACAGATAGTGAGTGGGCTGTTGGTTGCTGTGTGCTGGACTAATGGTCACAGTGAAAGACCAGAAACTAAACAGCACATCATACACAGAAATAGCAGTAGCTTTTGTACACTTATAGCTCGGTGCTATGAGGGGTTTTTTGTAGCGATGTCATAGAAATACCATGTATGGCTCCCCAAGAACCTTTCAGTCAAAGGTTCTTAAAAGATCGATTTTATTTCTTTTTTTTATATTAAAGAAACTTTTTCAACTGCAAAAATAACCTTTTGTGCAACAGGATGTTAAAAGTATGCTTGACTTTCAGGATTTTTTATACTTAAGGATTAGAATAATCCATGATCTTAAAAAAAATATGGTGGATCAACCATTGAGTTCTGACCATTCGCCGTATACAAAGATATTCAATTAAAGAGATTTATTAAAGAGAAATTGTCCATTTGCAGTGGTTTGAAATCTTTTTTGCTTGCTATGGTTTTTCTGCTGATTCACTGAGGTGTTGGTGAACATATTGTCATTATTTACTGTAGTTGTGGCTGGATGTCATAGTCTATATCCATATCAAGTGTCATTAGCTTTTTCAAGCTTTCACACAGACATACAGACAATGACATAGACACCCTCCTCCAGCCACTGAGCTTCTCATCAATAAATGTGTTTGATTAGAGAGATGCCTTGCTTTACTCTCCAAGCCAGCTTTAATCAGAGGTATTAAAGAATGCACATGCTCGGAGAGAGAGAGAGAGAGAGAGAGAGAGAGAGAGAGAGAGAGAGAGAGAGAGAGGAAGAAAGGCCGAGTGGAGTTGATGGAACGATATAGAAATGAAACACAGAGAGGATGTGGGGTAGATAAAAATGAGAAGGAGAAAGACAGGCGGAGAGGGGAGGTGATCGTGAGAGAGTAGACTCTGCTCTCATTAGTGACATGCCTTCTGTGCCTTCTCTTTATTTGATTTGCTTTTCCTTTCGCTTTTTTCTCTCAGGCTTTTAACTGCAAACATGTCCAGAATGTCGTGGACATTCTGTTTCTCTTGGCAGCGTGTTTGTTTACCCTTTCCCCAAAGATTGGAGGGACGTTCGGAAAGCAAATAAATAACAAACCGAATCTGTGCGGCTAGAGGTTTTCGTCTCAGAAGAGAGCACCATAGTAACTTTACAAGTACAATATTACATTTTTTGCCATGGGTCTAGACACTTTAGGTACACGTTTGCAACTAACCTCCACTTTCACCATTTAAATGTATTTTCTCCATGGTGTTTTGTTTACAGCGTTGAGCTGTTATTATATATAAATGTTTATGTACTATCTTTTTACTTTCTAGATGGACCATGACCCCCGAAACCCAGCCTATATCTGCGCTCAAGGTCCTCTTGCCCCCACTGTGGCAGACTTCTGGCAGGTATGAACTTAATGTTAACTGTGCACATCCAGTAAACGTAGAGAAAACACAAATATTGAATGAATGAATAACCTGAAGAAAATATTGGTATATTTGATTCCGTTTATGATTAATGTTCAAAGCTACTTTGTTTGCATTTTAGAAAAAGAATAATTAATTGAAGTGGGCACAAGTTTTTTTAATCACTTAGACGTGTTCAGACGAACCCATTGACGAAAATTACAACTGTGATATACAGTAATAATTAGTATGCAGTAAAAGTCCAAATAAATTAAATTTTAAATATATTATAAATACATTCACTGTTTGACAGTATGAAATCTCAAGGCAAAACTAGGCCTTTTTTATGAATTGACTTAGAAATGGCTTTCTACCAACAGAAGAAGTTTTTTAAATACTGACCATACTACAACCCTGCTGCCAAATGTCTTGTAAGGTTAGAGACTTATCGCTGAATTTAATCTGAACCTTTTCTCGTACACAGATGTTTAAAAACAATAATAAAAACACTAAGAGATAGAAGCGTCCTTCACTTTAATAACCTTAAATGACTACAAAGCATATAAAGACTCCCTGATGTTGTATTATTTTTCCCCAAGCATTTCTTCCTTTAATACAACCTTTTCTCTTAGATTTGATTATAACAAATGGATTTGGGTGAGACTTGTTTGTTTGCTTTATTTTAAAGTTAGCGTTAATGGCTCTAATACTTTTAGGAAACACCTAAATGCTGTTTTGGGAGGGGGTAGATGTTTTAGTCAGTTAAATGTTTCGTCCAACAGTCTGAAGATAACAGCAAATGGATTTTTTTTTTGCCTGTTTCTTTCTATTGGTTTTATTGAAGATTAGATAAGTAAATGTTGTGAAAAGGAAAGCTCAGATTGAATATGCATTTTAATAAATTCACTCTGGTAATGCGTTGCTGTCATTTGACCCTCTATAATCACAAAGCTGTGTTTGGCAACAGATGTGGGTGTGCACTAATTGATGTTATTTGTTGTTTGTATTTATCATTTTGTCAATTACCGGCAGAAAAATTAATAGTCTAAAGTAAGTTAATTTCATACAGATGAATTAAAGACAGTCAATCCAAAAAGCCCAATTAAAAGTTCTATTTTAAATGAAACCGAGGGCATTAATCTATGTCAATTACCATGTCATTGTCTCAGTGTTCATTTTATTGAGGACAAAATTGATTTATATAAGAAGCTGCGCTTTTAACTGTAATCATTCTTTCTGAAGCAAACAAGAATCTCTACCTCGGTTTTAGCCATTGACTGTAAAAAATATATATATGTAGTGTCCGCGACGTCACCCATAGGTTTATGAAGCCCAAAGTAGGCGGAGCCTGCCATCGCCATCTTGGCAGCGTGTCACTACTGGATAATAGTAAATTGTTAAAGAGGCTGGACGTGGGTGGACTCAGAGTCGTATAATAACAGAGTTACGAAACGCTTTGATCTCGCCGCCGCGCGGTCACGTGATTCATGTAACGTTCTACAGTTCCAAACCAAGCAGGGCTGTCAATCTGTTTGCATAGGTTTTCAGCTATTTTAGGTAAATATTAGCTTGTAATGTGAATTGATCACTATACTTACTGTGTTTATAACGTTTTTTTACTAGGGAGTGATGGAAATACAGTAAATCAGTTAATAAAGATAAACAGTTAATTGTGACCCAAATATAACTGTGGTTATCTATACCAACTACAGCAACACAGTTTATCTTTTATTTTTGTAGCAAAATATGGCTATATAAATGGCTATCAATCTGCTAAAAACATAATTCCTACACTTTTAATATATTAAAATCACAAAAAAGATCGCAAACGCGGTTATTTGTAACAGTGAAGCATAACAGAAACACACTAAAATCATATTTTAAATTCACATTAAATGTTAATATAATCATACATGATTTTCGAGGATACATCACTCGTACTTACCAAACACAATGAAACACATAGCAGCATTGTGAAGCAGTGTGACTTTCTTATAAGGCATTTAGCTTGTCGCTGTTGCCCCCTAGTGTTACTCGTAATATATAAAAAAGATAAGTATAAAGTACATGGCCACCAGTAATAAAATATTAAACCATTAAATCTATATTATTCACACATTATACACAACTCATTAAAATATAAAAATTTTACTAGTTATTATTAACGATAATCATTACCTACAGCAGAGTTCATAAAATATCACTGTTGACTATATTAATGAAATGTCCGAAAATGTAAAGAGAAACGGTAATTTCATCGATTTACCAGCAGGTGCCATTGAAATGAATGGGCTTCAGTGCTGCGTTTGGAACTATGCGTCACTACCGGTCACTACATGAAACGCTGTTACTTCCGCATTCCATTCTTACAACGGACGTCTATGTGAGTGTCGTAACTCTATTATTATACGACTCTGGGTGGACTAAGGTGACTGGTTGCTGAAACCACACCCACCTAGCTTTACAGGAGTGACAGCATTTCCTCAAGTGGCCATGCCCTTAATTATGCAGAACTTTAAGGCTTAAAGTAATTTAAACGGATTAGTTAGAAAAATATTCACCCTCCTCATAGTTGTCATAAGGGGAAAATTAGCTATATAGACCGAAAACTCTTTTTGTACCAGGCTCTAAACATATTTATTTTAGCTGTAAATTTGGGCATTTTAACATGGGGGTCTATGGGAATTGACTTCCTTTTGGAGCAAATCTCTAGTGGCTAGTTGATGAATTGCAGTTTAAGTCATTTCCGTGTTGGATTCACGACATAGACCAGAAGGCTTCCTATTAGTTTTATCATGCATTTAAACGGTTTGACTAAAAACACAAACAGTTAAGCGAGAAAAATTTACATTGTAAAACCTCTAAAATCATTCATTTAAAGTCCTTAACTTTTTACTTTAGATTCAGAAATGACCAAAGACAGAATCAAAGCTATTGCTCATTTGTCTTTTTGACTCCTGATTTACTAAAGAGGCACTTTAGACAACTTTTAGCTTAACATTAACATTATTTAAAAAAATGGTTGTCATATATAATATTGTTAGTGTTATAATATGTTTTAAATTCTAAGCACAGAGCACCCAATCTCAGTGCAGTTCACTGTAGACGAGGCTGTTTGGTTTGCTTCAGAGACATGTTTGTTTGTTGGTTTTGTTTGACCTTTTCTGCATATTGCACTGCAAAGCTTAAACACAATATTTGATCACCTGGTCTGGAACATTAGTATGAGCTCCTGTAATGACCTTCAATTCCCAGACTCTTAGTCTTGTCTCTTAGTCTTCAGTATTGAAGAATGCAGCCTTGCGATCTTAGTATTCAAGCTCATAAATCATCACAGTACAAACAAAATCATTTTTTTAATGCTGAAAACATATTGACCGTTCATGTGAGAATCTAAACACATTTCTTTTTTTATGCTTGAATGAGTGCCACAAATTCTGTTATTCGGTGAAACACTTCACCCAAAATGATTACTTTTAAACCTAAATTGAATCAAGGCTGTTTTGTATTATAATCATTCTCACATCATGAGATCATGCTTTGGACATGGTATTTTTTAATCAATTGCATCTCCAGTGTTTTGTAAGATTAAAATGATAACTTTATATTGCGTTTTGAACCAGTTTTACCACAATATAATGTCTCTACATTTCTCTGTTAATGACTCCGTGGGGACGCGTGGCACACGAGTTTGATTATTTTATGAGCGGGACCATTGTATTTTATTGCTCCAATAAAAGTCAGTGTTTTCCCTCATTTTCCTAATGGTCACAGAGGGCCTTTCCTTGATTGAAGGACACGGTAAAAGTGTGATTAGAGGAAATGGAGCAAGACTGAGGAAGTTCAGTATGTTAGGGGAAGGAGAGATAGAGAGATAAAGGACGAGAGAGGTGGAGTGGGAAGACTGAACTAAACATCAATGATGAACGAAGTTGAGTTTTTCAGGCCAATTTTGTTTTATAAGAAAGCTTTGTTAAAAAGCTTCTCTCACATTACTGTTGAAAGTGTGATGAATATTTATTTTCACCTTTATTTGTTTGTTTACCCTTTCTCCAGTGTAATGTTGTTCTCGCATGTTTGTTCTGTTGTGCAGATGGTTTGGGAGAGCGGTTGTGTGGTGATTGTAATGTTAACACCCCTTACCGAAAATGGTATCAAACAGTGCCATCAGTACTGGCCAGATGAAGGCTCTGATCTCTACCATATATACGAGGTAATAACTTGCCCTCTTTAATATATTTATATAGGTATTTTGAAGTAACAGCTTACCTAAAAATGAAAATTGAACAGAGAAAATGTAATTCCAAAACTTTATTCTTCCATTAAAAACTAAAGAAGAAACTCTTTTCCATTCAGTTACAGTTGGATACATGCATGCTATATAAACTTCATATGTTTTTATACTGTCATTAATTGATGCCTTTAAAAATAGAAAATGAAGTCCTATGTTCCTGTGAAAAATCACACTCTCCGTATGTTGTTAAAGGTAAATCTGGTCTCTGAGCATATCTGGTGCGATGATTTTCTGGTGCGCAGTTTCTACCTGAAGAACGTCCAGACTAATGAGACCCGCACAGTTACTCAGTTCCACTTCTTGTCATGGATGGACCAAAATGTTCCAGAGTCCGCTAGAACCCTGTTGGACTTCCGCAGGTATGTTTCCTGTTGATGAATTTCAGTCTCTGTGTGACACATTTATTGACCTTTTCTAAACCCAGAGCATTTCTATGTTTTTGTCTCTTATAATGGGTTATTATTTCTTGGGCTGCAAATAAAAGAAAGTAGTCCTCTATTTGAAATACATTTCTTTATTAGCTCCCTATAATGTTGTGTGTTTATAGTAGAAAATACATTGCGGTCCCTCCACAATAATCCCCAATCCAAGCACTTCAATTAGAAGTGAAACATTAAGTAATAAAACAAAGGTAAAAGCTCCAATGGCAGCATAAACCCTCTCATTTTTAACATGCATGGAGCATTCTGGACAAATGCAATAGGCCTCTAGGGTAAAACCTAAAGAAATGTAACAATCTCTAGCACAGAAGGATTTGCAATACAATAGGATGAGTCGTTTAAGTCTTGCAACTTTGTTGTTCACAGGTAAACACTGTTTTACTATGCTTTCTCATTATATTTATTTATTCCGGCGTAAAGGAAAAATCTAATTGGGAGACAATTGCTGCAGTTATGTTCTCATTACAAAAATGTATGGACTGTTTATTTGTCAATTGTGAGGCAGTTGACTGACTGCGTTGTGTTTCTACTGTTTTGTTTGTAAGGGTTTCCTGTTGTTGACTAAGAGCTTTGTACTTTGCTTTCAAATTAAACGTTGATGCAGCATTCATGAATTATGGCATATTCAAACTTTATATATCTTTTTACATTAATGGTTTACATTTACAAAACAAATTGTAATAGGAAATATGTTATTTTATAACAGGTAAATACTTTAAAGTTTTTTCTTTTTTAATGTGACACTAAATGTTTTAAAAAGCTTGGAATCATGTACAAAACATCTTAGATTAGGACAGCTGAGGTTGGATCACATGCACTGATAAATAATGTTATATGGATGAGGTGGATCTGATCCTCTGTCAGCTATCCAGTGGTGATTTATACATGATCCCTGATTATACTTCTGCTCCTGAACCTGATTTAAAAGTGTTTTAAATTCCTTGCTGAAGGATGACAGTCATGTTCTTCAGCACACCTGTCTCTACATTGTTTTGGTTTCCTTTGGCATATTTTAAGGCACATTCACCCAAAGTTTCACATTTAGGCTTTGGTAAGATGGTTCAGGTGTTTGTGTGTTGACTTGCTTTCAGTTTTTCTGGTTAGCTTTTATGACTCACACTAAATCTGTCACATGCTCCTCGCTCACCTCTCTAGTTTTTGGTTGGCCAGCTATTTAGCGGTTGCCAGTGTCATTTTTGTGATGTTGCAGCTAGTAATATGAGCCCAGTTGCATAGTCACAAAAGTGATCATTGGAAACTGTATCTCCTCTTCCAGGCCCTTGATCTTTCCTTGACTCCCCATCCTCATCTCTCACTCCAAATCTTGTCCTCCTTCTCTGTCCCTCTCTCGTACCCCAAAACACACATTGCTGCCTAAATCCCCTTGATGCATGAAGGTGCTCTTTGCAGATTATCCCCATCTAAAACACAAATAATACATAGACATAAATTGCATAAGTCCTGCATCTGATATCTGATGCTGCCAGTAAACTCTCCCAAAATAACTGTCTCTATCTGAACATGTGCAATCTTCCATGAGCGTTTTGATGCGATCTGAAAAGTCTCGTTTAGTACTGTATCTCTTTAGAAATCAACCTTGAGGTATGCACAAAGCAGGTTTTTGGATCAGAGAAACAATATGAGTTAACACAGTAGGTTTCCATGGCAACAAGACCAGTGCGTGTATTAAAATGCCTTTTGGTTTTGCAGACATGATAATTGTGCAAGGTTAATGTGTTTTGGATGATGACACCTAACCAAAGCATCCATCATTTCCTTAATGGCTTGTAACACTGTGGAGGATTTAACTGCCTCTCCAATGGTTGTAATTGTTTAACATGGGCATTTTTTGTCTGCAAACGATTTTGATAGAAAGGTATATAACATAGGGCTGTTGTTTCTTTTTAGTTGACAGAGAGTAAAGTGCCATTAGGCAATGCCATATGTTTATGCACGTATTAACCGCACCGTAAAATGCATGTGTGTCCATTACGGTATGTTTTTTAATACTTCTAATATTAATGGTTTCCCTTTTCTGTCATTACAGAAAGGTTAACAAGTGCTACCGGGGCAGGTCTTGTCCAATAATTGTTCATTGCAGGCAAGTATCACAATAAAAGAACAATGCATATATAAGCCCTCTAGTTATACCAGTCTAACACGAGAAGGCTATAATTTTCTTTTCTTGCTATTATTATGAGTCTGATATTTGATTTGAGCCTTTATTCAAGACACAGTGTGACATTAGTATTCAATCAAATCTTATTCTTTCGAAGAAAAAAAAATTATTATTCAGAACATTGTGTCTGTAACCTTTATCCTCTGTGTAAACTTGAAGGAATATGTGTAAACTATAATAATGCCTCAATGATCTTTAACACCAAGGGCTCTATCTTGCACCCAGCGCAATTGACTTTGTCCGTGACGCATGTATCATTCGTATTTTGCCCCGGCGCACAGCGGGTTTTTCCCGTCACAGAAGCACGTCGGCAAACTAGGGAATGAACTTGCGCTCCCTGGGTGGTTCAGCGCAAAAAAAGAGGCGTGTTCCGGCGCAAACCATCCCTCATGCTATTTTGCAGTTTCAAAAAACAATTGCGCCACTGACCAGAAAAAAAAAGTTTAAAGTCAGTGGCGCGTTGCGCGTTGTTCATTATGCTATTTTAAGGGCGCATGCTTGACCATAATGTATAGCGTGCACAACGCGCACACACTTTGCTTATCTAATCTACACAGATGCAACAGTTATTTTTGCAAATCATAAATTGTTACACTTAAAAATATTAATACACGAGATAAGGGGAATCATAGTGGTGAGCATTGTGTTGATAGTTTTTATTTATTCTCATGCAAATAACGATTAAAATATTTTCATAACTTTGTTGTGTGGCTGTATTACGTTTATTTTATGTAAATAATAATTAAAATGTTTTCATAAGAAACCTTAATGTATATGAACTTGATTTGTAAGAGTACTTTGGGGTTGGACCTTGCTTGCGTTTCTTGGGTCCGATTTCAAAGCCCCCAAACCCTTTCAGCGGTGAGGGTGGACGCAGCGATGTCCTCTGCTGGCGTCAGGTCCTGAGGCAGATCCACCTCCCGTTACACGGCGTGCCCGATTTATGCTGGCAAGCTTGGGATTCCCCCGTACAAGGACGTCGGTCTCCTCGGCTGTGAACCGCTCCTGGCGTGCGCCTGGTAAATCCGTCATAATAATAGCAACCCGCCATGGAACTTGCGCCCTTGCGTTTAAAGGGAATGTTGGCTAGCGTTCTAATTGGTTTATTTGACGTTACGCCCAAACCACACCTATGAATAATGAACCTACTTCAGACCAACCCCTTATTGATTTGCGCCCGGCGCAAGAGTTATTTCTCACGCCGGGAAAATAGCAACAGCGCCCAAGATCCGCCCACAAACTCACTTGCGCGTTGCGCTTCGCACTTGCGTTTCAGATCGTTAAAATAGGGCCCCAAGGGTTAATGACCAACACATCATCCAGAAGTTTTTCATTGTGAAGAAAGACAGGCTTAACAGCTGTCATGCATATTTGAATAATTAAAAATGATATCAGGGATGAGGAAAGAGGTTTCATAAATGGTTTTCCCTTGCCTTTATTTCTGGGGATTTAACCTGAGCAAGCTCGAAAACATGCAGCATCACCTTGCAAGGCATTTAAAATGTTCACTTTGTTTATTTTAAAATGAGCGAGTGTTGTGTATATATTTTGTAAATTCAGTTAAGTTCTGCAGAGAAATAGAAAATAAGATAGCCGTACGGTGTTCTTTGACAGTACTATTGGGAATGCTGAAGAATGATGCAACATCAAACAATGAGGCTGTAACACAACACCGAAATAAACACTCCGGCTTCCCGGTTAAAGACTCTGTATTGCTAATTCACACGTTTGCTCTTTTCTCAAAGCTGATAACAAGTTTCTTTTCCTAATTTACAGTGATGGTGCTGGAAGAAGTGGAACGTACATTCTGATTGATATGGTTCTAAATAAAATGGCCAAAGGTAAGAGAGCACAGCACAAGTTAAACAGCAGAAAATGTTTCACTTTTTAGATGGTCTTGCTGAGTAGGAGATGAGTGAAAGCTAAAATGAATGGCCAGGGTTGTGAAGATCTAATGTGAAATAAAAGATGAAGGACAAAGTTTAGACAGACTAAATTAGGTATTCACCTTATTACATTGTTTTAGCTCGTGTCATACTTGCAAATTTTGTGCTTTTTCTCTTGGTCTGCGTTTTCACTTGAGTTTGATTAAATGCGACAATTTAAGCATTGCCTATTTCAAGTCACTTTCTCTCGTGCAAAAAGTTCAGTACGGCAAAGAATTAAAAATGTGGATCCTTCCATGCAGACAGATGTTACCTTTATAACCTGGCCAAGCCATTCCACCAGCACCTCCATCTGGTGAGGTCACCCATGCATTTACCCCCAGCCCCACCCAATCCTTCTCACTTCCTATCTGTTCGCTGGTCCGTCCCAACTCCTGCCTGACCTGATCATAGTCCATAGACTTTTCCATGGGGATCAAAGGCCAGATGCAAGGGAGAGTTTCACCACATTTGTGCTTCTTTCCCATGCTGTCAGGGGTCCAGAGCCTCGGCCCTCGCGGGCCCCCTCCATCTTCCTTTTGTCTGGTCTCTGAAGGAGGGGCTCCCAGGTTGCCCACTTTCCAGTGTTCACTTTTGTGATCAAAGCCCCAGAACGTCTTAAACAACAGAAATTTTTCTCGTTTCCATTCCCCTTTCTGCCTCTCCTGTTCTTCATTTCTTTCTCACTCACATTTCTCAAACACCCCCATCGTATTTTTCCTTTCTTCATCTCTAGGAATGAATTGTAAATTAGTGAAGAATGCTGTTTTAATTCCAAAGCCTTTTCTTGCGAGATCCCCCTCCTCTGCTCCCACTCTCTCTCTCTCTTTCCCCCTAAACTTAGGAATCTTGCACTTCTTAAGACATGAAAGTGTTGGAGCACTTTTGAGCCTGGAACCCCAGCTGCACTCATTCCCTTTCAGAATGCATCTATAAGGATTCCCGCTTTTCTTTTTCCATCGCTCTCTCTCTCTCTCTCTTCTCTATCAATCTGTGGAGAAGGGGGGTGGTCTTTCTTTTCTTTTTGAAGAATGAATGAATGAGAAATAAGGCCTTGTTAGACCTCTCCTGCTCTCCTCTCATTTATGAGAAACAACAACAATGGTTCTGTAGAAGTCATTCAAGCTAAAGGTGAAAGGGAGATTTCTCCTAATCAGCCTTTCACTCTTCCCGCCATGTGAAAAATTTCATATTCACTTTACAGTTTGGGTTCAATCAATGGCTCCATTGTAAGTCTCTATGGAGCACAACAACAGCACTGAGGGTAAACTGTCTGCAGGTTTAGTTTCTGAGTTTTCATGAGCTGTAGATGTACTGGCCAGGTTTTCAGTGTATTAAAATGCTGAACGACCATAGTATGATGCATTGTTGGAGAAACAAACTACCTTGTCATGACTGTTTCCCGAAAGCATAGTACCTTTGTCGCACATTCGTTGTTTGAACCATGTTGGTTTAACAACATAGTTGATGATGTCATGTGGGAGGTGAAGTACTAATTAGTCTGTGCAAATCGATTTAATGTCAGATTATTGCTGTAAATAACATATATTGCATCGGAAGACTGATTTTGTTATTGTGATTATTTAGTTATCTATTGTATATTTTAAAGATATTTAATTCACTCGCAAGTTCCCTCCTATGTCACTCCTCCCAGGGATTCCCCAAGGTCTTAAAGCTGGTAGGGTTTTCAAATGCAGCGCTTTCATTCTGTTTACAAATTTATAGACGTAAAATAAAATTGTAATATATTTAGAATGATGCGGATATAGACTGTACTACAACATTTTTTGCTTAGTTTGTTCAAAAGCATGATCAACATAAGTCTACATATTATAATAACAAGGAACGATGCTTCTAACGACAGGTGAAGAGCTGTCGTTCCAACGACACAAGTTTGCGATGCAGTTTTTCGAATGTTCATTTGAACGATGGTTTAGGGAAACACCAAATCGTTGAACGATGTTAGTAAAAATGGAACTTACGATGTTCGTTGGCTAACGATGCTTTTGGGAAACGCACCCCTGATCAGGTTGATGTATAGGGTCAGATTTTTTAAACAAGAACAATGCAAACAATATAAATATATAATCACCTCAACAGCATGGCTATTTATTTCATGTTTTTATTGGTTTACTATATGTTTTATATTATATTTTAATTACTAAGCTATGAATATTCAAATATTATTGAGTACTGGAGTTTTAGTATATGCCACTGTTTCAGCCTCCACCTCTGACTTTAATGTCAGCTAAAACAAGGAAGGGATGCAGTCTATAAGCTTTGTACAACACTGAAAGATGAATGTAATTCCAGACATAAAAAGAGAGAATTAGAGAGAGTAGATGTGTCTAGGATTACTCTTGAGTACTTTGAACTAGTGTTATGTGGCTGTGTTGCAGGTGCGAAGGAGATTGATATTGCTGCTACCCTAGAGCACTTAAGGGACCAGAGATCAGGCATGGTACAGACTAAGGTAAGAAACCAGCAGAACTCTTTCAAGTCAATGTCCTACAGGAGATTTAGGTGTTTTAATGTTATAAAAAGAATAAAACCAAAAAGATAAAATGTACACTGTTTATGACAAAAAATATGAATAATTGTAGGAAAAAATAAATAAATCTTAATAATAATAAAATCATAGTAATGTTAGTACTGTAAGTTGACTTGTGTGTTGTGGCTTTTTATGTCGGAGGTTTTGCAAAATCCTCTGTCATGTTACAGTAATTCTGTCATTTAATCCTGTGGTAATTTCATTGTTATGATAAGGTAAAGTGGCCCACTAAGTAAGCAACAGGAGCACTTACACCTGAACATAGGACATCCTGTCAAATGAAACCGTATCCACACAGTCAACTTTTACATTGATTTGTAATCTGAAACGACACAGTCAATATTGCACCAAAAGCAAGATTCAGACTATTAACTGCTAATTGATCACTTCTTTCCTTGACAAATACATCCTGTTGATGCCGCAGGTAGCAATGTTAGAAAAACAGCAAGGAAGGGCTCCAGCATTACAATTATGACTGATAAGATTTAGATGTTTTAAGTTCAGAGATAACAAGAGCAGATGACAATCCTGCAGATGAGTAACTGCTGTTAATACAAGATAATGACACTGCTTAGCCATTTAGGAGCCTATTTACATGTAAACCAAGATATTAGACCTTCATTAAAATAATTGAAAAGATCTTGAAACCTAAATGCTATACTAAATGAATGCATAAAATTTGACTACATTTGAAAAATAGCAAATTAAATACAAATATAACAGAGAGTAAGCTAATATGATGCTTATGCACTATACTATAGGTCCCATAGTATACTGCATAAGCATCATATTAGCTTACTCTCTGTTATATTTGTATTTAATTTGCTATTTTTCAAATGTAGTCAAATTTTATGCATTCATTTATTCAAATGAACAAAGAGCATTTAGGCTATAAACCAGAGTTACCAGAGTGTAATGTTGTGTAATACAATAGCTAATAATTCAAGAGGGGAGGCGGAGCTATTTCCCCAGCACACAGTGGATTTTGAGGGGTTTCAGAAGTAATAATAAGTTAACAAAATGCGCATACAACCATCAGGACATAGGATGTGTTTTAAGTGAAACAGTCATTAAAAACAATTCATGTCGGCAGCATATTGTAGGGCAAATAAGGCTATGGCTGTATTTTGTGATAAAAAATTTCTGGCTCTTGACATGTTAAATATTAATGTGATTTAGATTACTACTGCAATGTCTTTGTGTCACTTCTATAAAACACCATGAGACGTATTTCAAAGAGAAATAAAATTGATTAAATTTGTTCATCTAATTTTAAGAATTCGTAATTCAGATTTCGTTGCTTTTAATGATCTGTCTCCTCCATTTTTTTTTCTGTTGTCAAAATAATCCTACATCAAAGTAATGTAGTCATAATGTAATTGCAGCACTACTATAATGACATACTCATTCAGTTAGCTCTGTATTGCACCAAAGACAACATATGTCCAAAGGATGTCCCTTTGCCCTCTGCTTTTAGAACACTCTCAAAGCAGGTACTCATGTGTGAAATTGATCTGGCTCCTAAAATCCATGCTACCCTCTCTATTCCTGTCCCAAAATAGGAATGTTTTGTGCATTAGCAGCATCATGAGCTTTCCGGCTTTTGTTTACTTTAGATGAGAACCTCATAAATGGCTTGACCGATCAGATAAATATCCACAGCCGAACCTCATAGTGTCTGGATAACACTTAGCCATGTTCCATAATATGACACCATCTAGTGGCAAAATGGTTACAATTACACCTTAAATTACACAGCAAGTTGCCTTTCTCTGTCTAAAGCACCTTGTATATAAAATTATTAAAACCCTCATTATGCTTTAGGTCACCAGGTGACCCTTTTTGTTAGTGTTTGCTGTACAAACACAGCTGTACTAGGTTCAAAATACAAAACACAGTAGTGTTTATTTGTTATCCTCCACATACAGTATGTTAATATGCTGTTTATTTTTCACTGACATCATGCTGATTTTTAAGACAAATTTATGTTGGTTTAAAATGGGTAAAAAGTGCCTAAAGTGGTTTGAGAGAGATTTTTTTATCCTTTTCGTGGTTTTGTAAAGCTTTGCTTTAAACTGAACGCCCACTTTAGTTTGGTTTTCTTCATGGCCTGCGGTGAGAAACTTAAGTTTGAAGCATTCGTTTTGAGGGTTGCTCTTTAGACAATGATCGATCTTCATGCAGTGCCTCCCTGAGGGAAGAAACAGGTTTGAGTCACAGTTTAAACAGAGCACCGAATCTGCACACATCTCTGTAGCTTTTAACACAAACATGTTTATACAAGGAGACGCTGTGCATATACTTTCTAGTTGAGTCTTCTTTATTCAACACCACACAAGCCCACATTTTCATTTTCCAAGACTTTAACATTCCAGGAGCATTATCCTTGATTCTGCAAATATCCACTTTTCTTTCTAAAAAAAAATAAAAAACTTGCAAGTGCTTAGCTCACTGAATTTGTACGTTTTTATAGCTTTCTCTTTGTCTGTCTTCAGGAACAGTTTGAGTTTGCATTGACTGCTGTAGCAGAAGAGGTGAACGCCATTCTCAAAGCTCTTCCTCAGTGAAGGATAAGATTCACAAACACTTCCAACATCTTTTCCTCATACCTTTTCTGTGTAATGTGATTTTCTCTTATCTTCGCAAGAAACAGAGAAATAATTTCACTTGAAATGAAACGAAACTATGAAAATTGACCAAATGTATAAATCGAAATTCTGATTTATTGTAATGTGAAAGACATTTACTTGTCCTAAGTGTGTGTGCAATGATTAAGCCTTGAAATTATTGTTGTTTAGAAGAGCTAGCCAACTAGACATGCAATCATAGATTGTATTTCCTGCTCGGATTGTTGTTTACACTAGTTGTGCATATAAAACATCTCAGATATATGTGTTCTGTAGGACAGATGTGACGTATGACACTGTATTTGATCCTCTGCAGTTACGTTAGCATAACATTTATTTAATGGATTGTGATGAGCAATATAAATGCGATGATGAGAAAACTATTTTACAGTTCTAACAATTGTGATCTCTTATGGACTCAACATTCTTCGTTGTGATATACTGTGTTTCTTGACTTATAAACAGATTATATTATATATAAATAAACTGATTACCAATGTGATTAAGAATGGTCTGCCAAAATGTAATTGTATATATTATTTTTGTGTGAACAATATAAAGTAACATCATAAATCTCAAAATGTTGATCGTTGAGTAATTATTGCGTTCATGAATCCTTTTGTCGTTATTATAAGACATAAAGAGAGAGTAGTTATCCTTGCATGAATTGCTAGTTAATTTTCTTGAATCTGTTCAGACATGTTTCATTTGAAGCTGAACAAAAAAGACTTCATTATAAAAGCATGTTTCTCACTCTTGAGCTACTAAATAAAGGTAAAATTATATACTTAACAGTAAAAATTATATAAAATACATTTAACCGAAGTGCATGAAAAAACAGTCACGCCTCAGTTTTTGGATTGCATTGCCATTATTGACAGCCCTGTGATATCGCTGTGCTTTCCTGCTATTTCTGTAAGTTGATTTGCATGTGATTTGCATATGTATCTGTCGCTTAACCTGCATCCTATCAGTATGCAGCCAATCTGAATGTAAGGGGGGAATGTTAATCATCTTATGAATAACTATATAGTAACCATAATTGTGCATGTTTAATTGGTCGTCATCAGAGGGATACAAGTTTATCAGAAAAAAATTATGGATGGTAATTGCTTCCTGCAGCAACTGGAGTATTATGGAGAATTGTGATATGTCGTCGTCTCTCTTTCAGGGAATTCTTATTTCCCATATAACACAATTAATTATTACGTTTGGTGACTAGTTTAATTCAAGCTGATTTTTAATTAACTTAGTTTCACTATCATTCGTTTAAAATTTATCCATTTAAATTGTCCTTGATGATTTGCCTGGTGATTGTTATTGTCTGTTCCTGGTTTCTTAAATCAGAATGTCATTATCCATTTTCCTTTCTCTTTTTAGATATCTCACTATTATCATCAAGATGCCTTTGTGCCAAAGAGAGGTATTACTGTTAGTACTATTAGTACAAAATTATTCAGTTTCATTGCATTTAGTGACACACTGGAACATCAAATAATGAGCTATTTGCATGTTTTTTTTCTTCAAATTGTCAGCTTGGACCAAAAGAGACCTTGTTTCTTTTATTATTTTGCTAGTTCAAAGAATGAAGTGACTATAAGCCGTAGCTTGTTTAGATTTTATAATCCAAATTAGTCTCAAGATTGATAATAAACATAATGATAATGTTTTGTTTACCCTTTAGTAAAACTTTATTTAACTTTTAAACGTACCTGCTAATCAGCCTGTTAGTAGAGTACTTCAAGGCCTGAAATGTGTGTGTCGTCCTTAATGACCCCAACTGAACTGTTTCTTAATCCCGTTCCTAGACCAACTGCACTAGATTTTGTATACTGTACACTTTCTCCCTTATCTGACACAGCCAGTTCAGTGGACTGAGCGCTCTTGTAAAAATCTGATGATCTGTATCAAATTTAAGTGTCTCTTATTCAAAACATCAAAAAGCATGGAGATCAACACTCTTAGAATGAATGTATTAAAAACAACACACTAGATGCGTTGTCCCAGATGCACCCATCTCTTTGTTATTATTGAAACAACACATTTTGTGTTACTTTTAACACAAAATCAACACAAAATGACACATAATGTGTTAAAATTACGCATAATGTGTTAAAAGCTTAAAGCACAAAGATGTGTAAAAAATGAACACACCCTTTCTAAGAGTGCAGTCATACTGAGTTTTGTTTTAAACCTTCTCCATTAAACCTGTCTTCATTTTATCCAAAATCTAGAATAAATGGTTCAGCTATTGAATAACAGTGCACTTAAACTTTCCAGAAATATGCCTTTTAACAACCTAAGATAAAGGAAATGAAATAAATCATATCTGAAAGAGTCATATTAGTAATTGTCCAGGTCCTAGTTTATTTTAATATATATATTTTCCGCCAGTGATCTTTAGCCGGTCAGCTCTTTAAATACAAATAAAACATCCAACTATGTGAGATGACAGAATCTATAACTGCTATCAACACTTTCATGACATGCATAGCGGTTAATGTTGGCAATAGTTCTGTAAGTAATCACAGGACTTTTTATTAGGTATATGCTGTACTGTATTCAAGGTGTAGAAATGAACACAGGGTTCTCATTTCTTTACCTCGGTTTGAATCAGTAAATAATCATTTGACTGTTAGCAATCAAAAATGACATTGGGTGGGAATGAAAAGGCTGCTGAGGTTAGAAACTGCAGACAGACATAATGCATCCTAGAAGTCCAAATCAGTTTTTTCTTATGTTTGAAATTGCAAATGTTACAGAGTTAGAAATAATAAGTGTGATTTAATGGGAAGAAACATTGCCCACAGAGCCGATGGTGTAGTGGGCAGCGCTCCGACATGTGGTGTTTTCGCACTTTTGATGACCCGGGTTTGATTCCCGGCTTGTGGTCATTTGCCGATCCCATACCCCTATCTCCTTCTTGTACTTTCCTGTCCTCCTTAATCACTGTTAAATAAAGTCAAAAATGGTCAAAAAATATAACTTAAAAAAAAGAAAGAAAAAGAAACATTTCTGCATTAGGACAAGAAGTAATGGAAACTTTATTAGAAGTATTGCTAATCTTTAGTTGTTTACACATAGATAAAACATGCAAACAAACAACCTTGATTTCATAAAGTCGCTTTGGATAAAAGCGTCTGCTAAATGACTAAATGAAGAGTTTCGTTGCAAAACGAGATAAATCCGTTTTTAACATGTTATCATGTTATTATTTTGTTTTATGGTGCTACTTAGCTCTATTTTTTAAGTTATGAAGGTTTAGATCAAAACAAACCAACTGCAGTTGAATTGATATTTATTGTAATGCACAACCAAAAAACGAGATTTCTGAAAAATTAAAAAAACGGAGTTATCTCGTTTTGCAACGAAACTCTTCAAATATAAATCTACTTTAGCATAGTTTTGGTCTTGATATTATAGCTTTGTTATAAATTGTCCTTATCATCACAATCTAATGTAAGAGCTAAAAGGTAATTACATAATATGACTTAATATTCTGGTATTATTACTTACTGATGTGAAGAAACTGAGTTTTTCCAGTTCACAGTTTTTCACTTTGCAAGGACTAAGAGTTACGATTAGAAGTCCTCAAGAGTCTGACTCAATCAGAGCCCTATAGTGAAGCTCACTTAGAAACCCAATTATCTTTCCATATTATGCCCAAGTCCCTTCTGACAATCACTGGCCCAGTACCCCAGCTCTTTAAGACGACCCTTTCAATAGCAGAATCCCTTCAATAGTACTTCAAACTCAGTTCCAATCCAGCACATAATCATGTCTTTGCACCCGTAACCCTCCTAAGATCTGGGTAGAGTTCATTTAAAAACAGGGCAAAGAAAATCTAAAAACAGTTTCTATTTACTCTAAAATCGAAAGAACGTGAGAAATCGAAAGGAAAACATCAAGTGGTTAATTTAATTTGATTTCTTAATTTAAAACAAACTCTACTATAGTATACTTGGGAATACAGTACTTGCTATCTGTTTAAAAGTACATGAGATGTTGTCGAAGCCGCTGGTGTAGTGGGCAGTGCTCCGACATAGGCACTTTCGGTGACCCGAGTTCGAATCCCGCTTGAGGTCCTTTTTCTGATCCCGTACTAGGGCTGCACGATTTGGGAATTTTTTTCCCATTGCGGTTATTGATGCTAATATTGCGATTAAAATAAATGGTATCATGAGTCAACTTGATGGGTTTTAAGGAAAATCCACACACAGTTTAGGGATAATGCTAAATGTGTATTTGTAAAACTAGAAATGTTTTCGTATTGCCACGTGATGTAGCAACTGCTCAGTGTCAGTAATCCTAAATCCAAAATACCGCCATACAACAGACATAGAGTTTTTTTTTAGCTACCAGATCACTGTCAATCTCTTCTGCATCCGTCTTCGCTCTGGTATTTCGCGCTGCGCAAGTGACGACGCATGCCACACACGTGCATGCCACACTTGCACTGCCTTTTTTGTTCGTTTTTCTTTCTGTTTTTAAACAGCAAGGAAAATCATCAAACTGTTTTCAGAAAGTTTGTGTTAACAAGTGCACACATTTATTTATTTAATATAATTGCAACATTTTGCTGTCATATAATCGCACAGGTTGACATCGCGATTGCGATGTGATTAATTGTGCAGCACTATCCCGTACCCCTCTCTCCACCCTGAACTTTCCTTTCCTCTCACTACTTTACTATCTTTCAAATACACTAAAAATTTGCTTGAAAATAAAAGAGTAAGAGATATTTAAAGAGCAATTAATGTTCAGATTTAGAGGATCTTGTTTGAAATGTTAGCCTGTGTGAATTTTATCTTTGCTGACATTGGCCAACATCTGCTGAGACTTGAACTTTTCTCAATAAATACATATTTATTTATAATCATACATTTACCAGCAAGCATCTCTGAAAATCGGCTGCTTTAAGAGATACATCAGTAGATAAAAACACAGGTAACCAGTCTCGCCAATAAAAACAATGGTGAACCTTGATGTTTTGGCTTGGGTAGCTTCCAGAAGATGCATTTGGGAAGTGATCCAGGTCTTCTTGAGATGGCTGACTGAATCTAGGGTTGTTTTCTCCCATCTGAATGTGCGGGGATGTAATGAGAGGGGAGCAGATTGCAGCAGTAGCGTCTCATGTCTGGCCAAGACCCCTGCTTGCTTTGATCTACTATAAAACGCAAACAAGCTTTTTAAACATGGTGCTACAAGGCAGGAACTCTCAACATGTTCTCTGCAATGGACCCAGTGAATACAGAAAACATGAATAGTAGTTTATACACAAGCATTCCCACTTGTTTAAAGCCTGGAATATGGATGAAGGCTTTTATCTACAGTATTTCTTCACCAACTTACAACCAGTCAGTTTCATTGACAATGGGATAGAGAGGATGCATTCAGAATTAATGTAGGTTTGAATGCATATATTCATAAGGATATTCATATAAATTATAATGGTGTATTCTGTATTCATTGAACAGCTCAGTTACAAAACCCTTTAAGTGCATCTGACATATTTTCTTGTAAATTATAATTTTTTTCATCAGACTCTTAATGGATTCTGCCAACAAACCGGTATTTCTGAATGGCCTGAGGATGGAATTAAGCAGACTTGAAGCAAAAGTATTTGATAAACGTACGGGCCAAAAGGCAAAAGCAATCGATTAAAATCATTATCTCATTTTGTCATTTTTGACATAGGTGGCGTTTAGGGGCTTTTGCATCAGAGCTCTATAAATATTCATAGTATTCTTCTACTATATATTCTCAACACATGTTTTGAGATTGTTCATCTAGTCCTGTCAAACACAACACAAACCTGTTTAAGGACATTTAAGAAATACACAGATATTGTGTAAGCGGTATAGCGCTAAGACTTTATACATATGTATTATTTACATCCGATTACACCAGACGATTGAACACACAAGCTAAGGCTTAGATAATCTCCTGATCTCAATAAGAACCTTCTCTCATTACACCTCACGCTCCTGCAGGGTTATTATCCATCCAGGAAGCACAAGGAGAGACTGACAACAGAAACGAGGAAAAAACAGACTGACATTTCACAAGCTTTCATCCCTGTCCCATCATGCATCAGGGGACACTTCTGGCATTTTGTCTCCTCTTTTTCCTCGTTTTGATCAGTGTCGTCGACGGAGGTCACCTCTGCGACCCCAATATTGCAAACTGTCACTCAGAGTAAGTGAGTTTATCAACACGCATCTAATCGGCCAGCCTCTCCACGGGGACTTTAACCATCTGCATACTGAGATTGGCTTTTCCCTTCCCTTCCTGCTAAGAGTCGAGGAGGCGTTGCCCCATGCTTGCATAATTATCAACGATAAAGAGCGACTCTAACAAGAATGTCATGGTATATTAGTGTCACAGACACATTTAGACACCCAAATGATATGGATTCTGCAGTTGAAAGTCAGAGGTCAGTGATGATAGGGGAGTTTGGAGGAGGGGCGGGTGTGCTAAAGCATTTTTACAAGTCTGAAGTTTAACCAAGAATCATGCACGATAAGATCTGTGTGCTTAAAGGAACAGTTCGCCCAAAGATAAATTACCCAGATGTAAATGTCTTCATTTTCTTTAGCTGAACACGATCTAATATTTTTATATTAAAGCATTCTTGCTCCAGCATTATGGGACCCAAATGAGTGAAGTTCCAAAAAAAGCACAGCCATCAAATGTGAATGTGATAAACAGATCAGGGCACATCAGTAACTTCAAATGTCATTCGTTTTTCTCACGTGTCTTATGACAAAACATGCATACGACAACTATAGAAGTCACGACATATAAATATTTGAATTAAGCTATTTGCATACATTTAGCTAAATATGTGCTTTTTTCCTCTTATAAACCTAGCCTTTTTTCAGAAGACATTTATTAGCTCACTGGAGTCATTTGTTTTACTTTGATGATGGATGGATGTGCTTTTTGGACCCAATATGAAGATAACAACATTTTCAAGTATTATTTGTTTGTGTTCAACTGAAGAAAGGACGGTATATACATCAGGGATAGGGTGAGTAAATAATCAGAGAATTCATGTTTGGATAAACTTTTTTTAAATAGGATGATGTAGTTTTAAAGGAGTGTCATTTAGAGGCTGTTTACATTTGGCATTAACATGCGTTTTCGTCGATCGGATCACAAGTGGACGACGTTAATGCCAAGTGTAAACGGTGTTCAAAACGTTTTGAACGCGTCCACTTTCGACCACTTTCAACCACATCCAGAGGTAGTCGAAACCACTTTCGATCAGATCGCTTTGGAGTTGCGGAACGCAAATGTGGTTGAATGTGTTCGAACAGCCACACGCGACCGCCTTCTCCTATTAAACACAAGTTTTACGTCTTTTTTTGAGTTCTGGCATGAACATACGGTGAACAGTGCTATTTTAGCCTTTCATCGATAAAACTACTGCGGGTGTTCTCCGTAGTTTCATTTTGAAAGCGTGAAAGTTGCGCGATCCTATTTCATCAATTGCGCTGAAAATTCAGAGAAAGCTCCAACATATAAACGTACAAAACACTGTGCAGCATGTATACTTGCTAAACAAGCAGCGGACTCCGACTTAATATTAGTTTGCGTCCATATAAACTCATAATTACTCCCGCTCGCGTTTGAATGACAGCAGAGAGACTTGCCCACCGTCTCACGGACCGTCCCCTCGCAGTATTCCAGACAGAAGCGGTCGAAAGAGGACAAAAGAGACGGATTTAAATACCAGGTGTAAACGTAATGTGTCTCTCTCGTCCACTTGTGATCCGATCGATGAAAACACATCTTAATACCAAGTGTAAACAGCCCCTTAGACACAAACCAAGCAAGTAGGAATAGACATAAAAACTTTCCTGTGGCATTTTTCTACACGTCACCACTTCAATTTTGGGCTTTATTATATAGAATTGGTAGGTATGACACAGTGGCGGCTTGTGACTGCTCTTCTGAGGGGCACAAAATCAAAAAAATGTGTTTTCGAGTGTCACATGTGTGGCTTGCGTTTTCAAAAGATGTGTTTGTTGCGTCATGTGAACCATGTGCATCACGTGTTTTGTCAAAATAAGTGTCTGCGGCACACACGTCCAATGATAAAAGAGACGCTCACGTTCACAAAATACACGCAAGACACTCCCTTAACAATAAACTCTGATTACGCATGAGATTATCTGGAAAACGCGAGCGTCTCTTTTATCATAAACCCTTTAGACACGTCTGCAGCAGGCACTTATTTTGACAAGACACGTGATGCAGGTTCACTTGACGCGCCAAACACATATTTTGAAATTACGAACCACACACATGACAGGCTACATACATGTTGTGATGAACATCGTATTATGCGCCCTCAAAAAAAGAAGTCACCGGCCGCCACTGGTATGACAGTGCGATATGACACTAAACTTAACCCCCAGCAGTTGTATGCTCACCTTTTTGTACAGGCATGCTGACACTGTTTATTTGTGTGTGCATGTGTTTCTGTGTTTGTGACATTGAAACAGCAGGCTCCATATTGTCCTTCATCTGTTTATGGTAATTACGGCTTTTATATCTTCTCAGCACAGGATGCTAGTTGCCCCTATTCCATATGAGAGGTTTAAATGCTTTATAGGGGAACAGCTGCGCTAGTTAAAAAAATAAAGGAAAACAATCTTTGTATCAAGCGTGTGACTGTTTTCTTTTTCATATATAAAGGATGTAATATCATGTGCTTGTCACTGCAAAATCCCGCCCTATGTTCATTGTACGAAAATTCAATTATGTGTTATTAAAAATGCTCGCAGCTATTGTAAAGACGACCCGCACGTTTAGACCAAGGTAGAGAGCTGATTACGCATTTTAATGAGACTGCGATTCATGGCTAGGAAAAGGTGAATAAAAGACGGAAAAACAAAATGCGCAGAACAATAAGCTGCCACAACTGAATCTACATTCTGACAAATTTAAAGCTTTATACGATCCTCGAAAGGGCTGCTCAGGTCTCCTTCTACTGAGGGGAGCTCTCTAGAGTTAAAAATGGGATTTATTTCAACACTAGCCACCTAAATGTTTGCCTTAATGTGGATGTCCCTGTGAGTAACAAAGTGTAAATACTGAAACCTTGCTCCCTTTTTTGCCAAAATGAGCATACTCATAAAACTGCAACCTCCTGCTGTATCATAAATGCATCCTTTCTTCGTATAAACAATTCTTTGTTACATTTCACCTCTACACGTTCATAACTTCTCTTTCTAACCTCTTTTGCCCACTGTCTGTCCTCCTCTGCTCTCCACCTCTCCTGTCCTCAACTCTCCTCATCTCTTTATTTCCCGCCCCTCTCTCCCTCATCTCCTCTCTCATTGCCTTGTCACTCATCTGTGGCTAATCTCTTAGGTTACTAGAGGTGGTTAAGATCAGGAGGTCAACTCTCTGGTGCTCCCGCTGAACAAATAACAGATAGTGAACCCTGAACCTTGCCTTTGCATGAGAATCAACATCAGTTTTTTTGCAGCTGGTTACCACAGCAACCAGGACCCTGCCAAACGCCTGCCCTAGGGTTTAAGACACCCCTCCTCTCTTTCTTCCGCTCTCTGTGACTCTCTCTCTCTCTCTCCCTATCTCACTCCTTTCTCATCTGCATCACAGATGAGTCCTCTCTCTAGGTTGCACAAAAAAAGAGAAAAAAATCATTCATCCATAATTCATTGTGTGTCCCGCCTCCCCTCCACCACGACAGCCCATCCTAGCAACAGGAACCTAGCAACAGCAACAACTCTCCACCAAGCTTTCAGCCTATAGGGAACTTTCAAGTCTCATCAAATTCAGCCAATAGGGTGAGAAAGGAATGTATGAAGGGGAGATTGGTGCGTTTCTGTCTGCCATTCAGCTAAGCAACTTGGTAGCAGGGGCAGGGTAAGTTCCAATCCACCGATAATGCCACGCAAAGTGAACTTCATGAACTTCCTGTGTCCCTGTAAACTGAACGGCTTAAAAAAATACGAAATTGTACTTTTTCATAAATTAAACACTGCCAACAGTTTTTTGTGATGGTTGGGTTTAGGGACTTGGGCAGGGTAGGTAAATAGAATGTACAATATAAAATATAAAAACGATAAAAATCCTTGTAAACACCCTGATTGTGTGTATGTGTGTGCGTTTATGTTCATGTGTTTGTATTTATTATTTATTTGGTGGTACTATGAGGTACTTGGCCTTTATTTTAAATGGCCCTATGGTGTAACGAGCAAAATTTG
This sequence comes from Paramisgurnus dabryanus, assembly GCF_030506205.2. NCBI lineage: Eukaryota > Metazoa > Chordata > Actinopteri > Cypriniformes > Cobitidae > Paramisgurnus > Paramisgurnus dabryanus. The sequence continues at coordinate 35,586,843 of NC_133338.1, forward strand.
TATTATTCAAATATTGCAGTCTCATAAATAAAATATGAGGTCATGTTGCTAAGTGCATAATAATAATAAAGAAAATATAATCAGTTTAAAACATTTTAGATCTTTTATTTTAGATAAGGCTTACTTTTATGTCAACCAATATACTGTTCATGGGTATATACATTTATGTATTTATGAAAAATTGTCATTTACATTTATTTACACAGTCATATGATGACAGTGTTTAGTGGTGGTATATATTGTATTTTCTGTGACATTTAGCTCTGAAAACACAAAAAATTATTTAAAATTATTATGGGCCCTATTTTAACGATCTGAAACGCAAGTGCGAAGCGCAACGCACAAGTGAGTTTGTGGGCGGATCTTGGGCGCTGTTGCTATTTTCCCGGCGTGAGAAATAACTCTTGCGCCAGGCGCAAATCAATAAGAGGTTGGTCTGAAGTAGGTTCATTATTCATAGGTGTGGTTTGGGCGTAACGTCAAATAAACCAATCAGAACGCTATCCAACATTCCCTTTAAACGCAAGGGCGCAAGTTCCATGGCGGGTTGCTATTATTATGAGGGATTTACCAGGCGTACGCCAGGAGCGGTTTACAGCCGAGGAGACCGACGTTCTTGTAAGAGCAGTCAAAGACAGAGAAGTTGTTTTGTATGGGGATAGGAGAAACCCGCCCAAATCAGCGTAGGTTAAACAGGCGTGGGAGGAAATAGCCACAGTCTCATCAGCTGGCATCCCCATCGTTATGCCAAGCGCTACAATGATGTCAGGAGACGGGGGAATCCCAAGCTTGCCAGCATAAATCGGGCACGCCGTGTAACGGGAGGTGGATCTGCCTCTACACATGACCTGACGCCAGCAGAGGACATCGCTGCATCCACCCTCACCGCTGAAAGGGTTTGGGGGCTTTGAAATCGGACCCAAGAAACGCAAGCAAGGTCCAACCCCAAAGAACAATTACAAATCAAGTTCATATACATTAAGGTTTCTTATGAAAATATTTTAATTATTATTTACATAAAATAAACATAATACAGCCACACAACAAACTTATGAAAATATTTTAATCGTTATTTGCATGAGAAGTTTTTAACGCAGCCACACAATAAATAACAACTATCACCACAATGCTCACCACTATGATTCCCCTTATCTCATGTGTTAATATTTTTTACTGTAACAATTTATGATTTGCAAAAATAACTGTTGCATCTGTGTAGATTAGATGCAAAGTGTATGCGCGTTGTGCACGCTATACATTATGGTCAAGCATGCGCCCTTAAAGTAGCATAATGAACAACGCGCCACTGACTTTAAACTTTTTTTTTCTGGTCAGTGGCGCAATTGTTTTTTGAAACTGCAAAATAGCATCAGGGATGGTTTGCGCCGGAACACACCTCTTTTTTTGCGCTGAACCGCCCAGGGAGCGCAAGTTCATTCCCTAGTTTGCCGACGTGCGTCTGTGGAGGGAGAAACCCGCTGTGCGCCGGTGCAAAATACGAATGATACATGCGTCACTGACAAAGTCAATTGCGCTGGGTGCAAGATAGGGCCCATTAAATTTAAACAACTTGGTTCTGCAAATCATTTCAACCTACTATTTTAAGTTTTGGCCTGTGATAACTTAGCATAACTTAGAAAAACAAGTTGAAATTGTTTAACTTAATTTGTTTGGTTAAAGTAACTTAACAAAAATACTGCATTTTTACAGGGCAGTAAAAAAGAGATACAGACTCAAAAAATTTTATAGTACAGCTATTTAAGAACTTACAGGAACTTGAAAGAACAAGACCAGCACACAATAATGAATTTATGAGTGGTTCAGATAATAGATGTTTTTCTGCACCACTTGACCTGTTGACATTCGCAGTGATCCAAATGACAAAAAGACTTGAGCATTGCACATCATTGCACTCACTAGTAAAGGCAAATTAGAGCGCTGCATTTGCAAACTGTTCTAACAGAAAGTGAAAAGGTCTTATGATTGAAAAAACTAATCTGCAAAGCAGTTTTACCCCCGATGTTCCAAATTGTGCACTTATTTCAGAAGGACATACAGCGATGATGTTGGTCTAGGTGCTGTTGTGAAACATTTAATGCAAACATTTGCAAGATTCTTTTTCATCAAGCCCATTTTTTAGGTCTAGGCACCTGAAGAGACAATTAACCCAGCAAGAACACAATCACACTGTTATACCACCCTGAAATGTAATATTGACATGTTGACAGGACTAATACGTTAATTATTTACGTATAAATAGCTTTACAGACGTACAGATTTATATGTATTCCTATTTATAAATATTAAGATTGCTGGCATTGGTTTTTTCTACTCATTTTATGACATCTTTGCAGTCGTATTTTCTGACTTATTTATTTAAGACAATTTAATCATTTACCTAATGAAATGTTCATGACTTTCAGAGAATTACACAATATAAAACAAGACTACACTTTAAAACTTTAAAGGGATAGTCTACCCTTTTGCCATATTAAACTTTGTTATTACCTCAACCTAGACGAATTAATACATACCTATCTTTTTTCAATGCGTGCACTGTAGAGCGCGTTGTGAATGTGTTAGCATTTAGCCTAGCCCCATTCATTCCTGTGGTACCTAAAAAAAACTTTTATTTTGTGGCACCATACTTACTGGTATAACTCCTCATGTCACAGTCTTTAAATAGGGAAAACATGGAAGTGTTTGGTGGCTTCCCTGTTTGGTACCATAGGAATGAATGGGTCTAGGCTAAATGCTAACACATTTACGACGCGCTGTACAGTGCACGCATTGAATAAAGATAGATATGTATTAATTCGTCTAAGTTAAGGTAATAACATAGTTTAATATGGCAAAAGGCTATTCCTTTAAATAACATTTCTGTAACCATTTTGTTAAATTTAGTTTGTTTCCATGACAGACAAAGGTGTTTTCTCCTATGCAACAATAATTACACCCAAGCACGACGTAAATTCACAAAAGATGTGATCCAAATCTATAAAATGCAGATAATTGTGAGGAACAGATCCAATTTCAGCCCTTTATCCAGCGATCTTGATGTCAGATCTCAGTAGCGAGTCGACCGTAAATGTCAAATCTCCCATTCGTTATTTGAATTCAAATATTGCACCTCAAGAAGCTTTAGGACATGTTGCTTTATATGGCAGTGATATCAAATGCTCATTGGCGCTTGCGTGCTATGTCACAGATTTGCAACATTGCCGTCTTTCAGTCATGTACTTTTAAAATTTGAAATGCACGCCTTGACAGAGAGAAGCCAGATTAACGCTCTCGTGGATTTACAACTTTAAAACTTCTCTGTACTTAATATACTCCAGAGAGGACCGCAAATGAAGATATTTAAAAAAAAAATTTGGTACTGCTTGTGAAATTTCGCAATAAATAAGTTATTGCAATTACACCTGTCTGTCATTTATGCTTTTTATGTATAAGAGTACATGATTTTAATAAACTGTTTTGGGTAGGACTTTCGCTGCTTAAAATATCTTTAAAATGCGACATTATTACTATTGTTACAAAAACACATCTCTGTCTATTACGTTGCATAATATTAAAAAAAATTCAATATACTTAATTATTGTATATAAAGGGTTTGGGTTTAGGGTAAGGTTTGGGATGTTGAGATGTTGAAATTTTGCAAATACGTCTACATTGTATGCTTCAGCATCTATTTAAACGTTCAAAAAAATATGTTTTGTGTTTTTAAAGTTACATATTAATAGGCAACTACATATTAACAGTGTGACCAGGATGGACCAAGGCATTAGTTCTTAGGCATTTTTAGCCAGCCAGCTTTAAACTCTCTTAAAGACTTTTACTTGCCAAGTGTAGCATAACACTAGAAAACATTGTTTAAGGTTAAATAATATTTTTTATTCCAGTGAACAAAGCATTTATGTTTATAGACACCAGGGGCCTCATTTATAAAATGCTGCGTAAAAACCATCCAACATTTGATCTTACGATCATTTAACAAAAATGCGTACGTGTGATTCATAAACCGAACGTAAGCGCAGAAAACGCACGTACCTCTTTCAAATCCATAAATCGCAAATGAACTTGAACTTGTGCGCGCAGCCGACCAGTTTCAGATCTCCGCCTTTAAACGATGCGTAATTAATGTCAGACATATAAAAGAGCGCTTGTCAATGTTTAAACCCAATTTCAAACAGCAAGAATGGCTTATATTTCCAAAAACCTGCAGCAATCAGACAAGCAAAAGTGCGTACGTCTGCTCAGACCCTGACGTGGCGCTAAGCACTTTTCCACGTCAAAGACAGTTTTTATAAATATGGACTTTGCCATGGATTTTTGCCTACGCACACTTTACGATCAAATCTGTGCGTACGCACGCTTTATAAATGAGGCCCCTGGAGTTTTCCCCAACTGTTACAAGCAATGCAAATGTCACGGCCGGGGGCGGACCCGAATATACTAAAGGTCACGCCCCTCTCAACTCTTCCACCTCGAGGAGTTTCCCAAGACCACCCCAAATGACCAAACAGACGAGTAAACTACGTTTAAAATAAACTTTATTTAAATAGTTAAAAGAAAAAAAAGGGGAAAGGGGAAATTTAAAACTGATGTGGCTTCTTCTCGCCTCCAGGGCCACTTATGACAAGGATGGGGGACAGGGGCTCCTTCGGGGCTCCAATCCTAAAACCCGTGGCGCACTCCGCTTCTTCCTGGAGGCAGAATCAAACAAAGAATTATCCAGCTGTACTTTGCTACGGGTCACTACTTCTCTAACTCTCCATTTTCTCTCGCTCTCTCTCCTGTGCCTTAGGTACGTTGCTCTTCAGATCCTGGAAGCAGAGAATTGTTAGCGAGACGTTCAGGGAGACAACTCACAGTACTGGGGACTTCGTACACCACAGAGCACTCGCTGGCACCAGGTAGGCAATTACCACAACCACGGATAGATGTCGCCACACCAAGGCAAGTTACTCACAGCACTGGGGGTCTTCGTTCCCACAGAGCGTGCACTGGAATGCAGATAGAGGTTGCTGCGAACACAGGTAAGTGTCACCACACAAAGGTCGGCTACTCACGGCGCTGGGGGTCTTGGTTCTCACAGGGCCTTCCAGTACTAGGGATCTTGGTTTACACAGGGCATTCGAGCACTGGGAATCTTCGTTCACACAGAGCGTTCGCTAGAACACAGGTAAGTGATTTCTTTAAGCACAGATAAATCTCATTACACAGGATAAGTTACTCACAGCACTGGGGATCTTCGTTCACACAGAGCATTCGCTGGAACACAGGTAAGTGATTGCTATAAGCACAGGTCACTCTCACTACACAGGATACGTTACTCACAGCACTGGGGATCTTCGTTCACACAGAGCGTTCGCTAGAACACAGGTAAGTGGTTGCTATAAGCACAGGTCAAATATCACTACACAGGATAAGTTACTCACAGCACTGGGGATCTTCGTTCACACAGAGCATTCGCTGGAACACAGGTAAGTGATTGCTATAAGCACAGGTCACTCTCACTACACAGGATACGTTACTCACAGCACTGGGGATCTTCGTTCACACAGAGCATTCGCTGGGACACAGGTAAGTGGTTGCTATAAGCACAGGTCAAATATCACTACACAGGATAAGTTACTCACAGCACTGGGGATCTTCGTTCACACAGAGCATTCGCTGGAACACAGGTAAGTGATTGCTATAAGCACAGGTCACTCTCACTACACAGGATACGTTACTCACAGCACTGGGGATCTTCGTTCACACAGAGCATTCGCTGGGACACAGGTAAGTGGTTGCTATAAGCACAGGTCAAATATCACTACACAGGATAAGTTACTCACAGCACTGGGGATCTTCGTTCACACAGAACATTCGCTGGGACACAGGTAAGTGGTTGCTATAAGCACAGGTCAAATATCACTACACAGGATAAGCTACTCACAGCACGGGGGATCTTCGTTCACACAGAGCATTCGCTGGGACACAGGTAAGTGGTTGCTATAAGCACAGGTCAAATATCACTACACAGGATAAGTTACTCACAGCACTGGGGATCTTCACGCTCACTCACAGACAGTGGACTTTCGCTACAGCGTTGGTGCACCGTATTCCTTCACCCGTCCACTCAAGCTTGTCGGGCGTCGTAGGGACTGATGGATCCAGTGGCACGGAGCCGAATGCTTCCCAGAACTCCCCCTCCTGTTTCCACGACCGGGGTCACGAGTTGGGGCGAACTTTCGTCGAGGCTCCGCACACCACGGGCTTCTGTTGGACAGGTCAGTACACACAGCTATGATCCTCAATCCGCACGGTGCACTTTATACAATACTCACTCCTATCCACCACTGGGCTTCACCACTGCCTGCTCTTTAGAGGAGTGAAGCTCTCGTTGACACACCCGGGGCCAAAGACTAGGTTTTCTCTCTCTCCGTAGGACTCAGGCCACAACGAATGTCGTCCTCTCGCGACCGTCCGAGGCTGGGCAGTTTGGTCTCTACAAGCACAGCATACACACAGCAAGCATAACGTAAACACCATTAATAAGTGAAACTCACCCACAGCACTCTTGTACACACTTCACGTGATTTTTAATCGACCTAGCCACCTGGCTTCGACTTCCTCGAGAGGATAGCTGGCCAATAGTTAGGCTACCGATGAGAGTAAGATGTATGTTATTCACAGCCCCAGCGTGTTGTTTTCACTCCTCTGGCTCACCCGCGCTTCCTTTTCCCGCAGGGCCACTGCTTTACTAGTAACCGGCGCTTCTTACCAAATATCTCGTCCGTGTTTCCGGTCAACCCACGGCTCGCCCACGCTTCCCTCTCCAGTGGGGCCAGGGACCTCAAACACAAAAGACACACACCAAGCAACTCCTCTTCCAAGTATTGCACAGAAAAGTACTACAGCTGTTACTCACTCTTCGTTGTCAATAGTTTCCTGTATTTGCAAACTCAATGGCTCTGTATCCGCTCACTCACGAGTGAAATCACCCAGTATTCCTTCGCCCAGTTGACTTTTCCTTTTCTCTCTTCCCCAGGGGAACGATCTGACCAGCGTAGTCCGTCTGCAAAGCAGCAACACAGCGTACACAAAGTACACAACAAGCACCCCGTTTGATGTCTTCAAAGGTCTTTTAAATCCTCTACCTCTTCTCCTCATCAGCCTATCAGCAACCGCTGTGTAAATTATCCTCACCTGGGCGAAATCAGGCTTGATTTCGTCTCCGGGGAAACCCCGGAAATTCCGGTGTTCAGAGTAAAAACGTCCGAACCATCGTCTTCCACGCTTTTGGTTCCGCCCTCACAAACCGTCACCTGTGACACAAAAATAACACTGAACTAGAAAGTGTTGATGGTGCTATTGGAATATGAGGCCTACAAATGCATTGGAATGGGTTAACAGCTTTATGACTGTAATAACCTCACAAGATAAGGATTAATATTGATCCCTGAAAGTTTATTAAAAATTATCATCACTGAAAAAAGCTGATGCCGAAATTGCAGATGAAAAGGTACTGAATACAAGAATTATGCACATGTTAGATGAGGACAGACTTAATACTTTTAAGTGGCGTTTACAAGCTGCTGAATGGAGAAATACAATGGTATTGGGACAGTGAATTGCAGAAAATCCTGTATGTGCTAGAAAGTAATTTACTAGTGTTGTAGATGCACACTCAGCAGTCTTTGCAGAATAACAGTCAGTAACTTATTGCTCCAGATCACTAACAGACCTCAAGGGATATGGGACATTAAATTGTCTATCAATGGGAGAGCGGAGTTGACAGAGGGTCTGTTGTTGAAAAACTTATATCATTTACAGTTTATGGACCACTTTTGTTATTTATCACAACCCACAAGATTTCCCCATAAGTTCAAAATAGTAAACATGATTGATTTCCTCTATCTAGATGGATAAGGGTATGAGTCAGTGTCCTTCATATACTGTGTGATTTTCTGTCAACTCTGAAATCTGTCAACTCAACCTTTCCAGAATCTGGAAATATATATATATATTACAGACACAAGTTCTATATTCCAGATTTTAGTTGGATTGATGGATGACATCCATTAGATGTTTAGGCAAGATAGATTGAAATAGGGTAGGATTACACATGATATACCTGTAAAGGTTAAGTCAGACATGACCATGGCCGGACTTACCATTGGGCTTGATTGGGCTTGAGCCTAGGGGCCCCGGCCAATAGGGGCCTCCGTGCCGGCTTGCATTCGTTTGATTTGTTCAGTCGTTTTCATTTATTATTTTACAGCCTATTGGTTGGTGCGGAATTGTTTGGTGCTGCATTTAATTCGTTAATATATATATGTCAGTCATCTTGGTGCTGAATATGACGCCCTGAGTTTACTGCTTTTGAAACCCATAGATGCTAGTATAATAGCGAATACGCGAAATGAGAGTCATAAATAAGCTTTACAGATAATGAGAAAGAGCAACGCGAAAATGAAGCGCTCCGTATGAAAGATTACTAGAGTAGGTCTTGTAACCCTGTTTTTTCTTGTTTGTTTGTAATTGAACGTGATACGCAGCAGGTATACGCAGTATATCCACTAGTAACGGTCAAGGATTTCCGTATACCCATTTAAAAAAGCGTGAAAATACTTAACAGTGTGTGACAAACCTTTGACACTGTCATTCATAAATTGACATCTGAATCAGATTCGCATGCTCCACTTGGTACTTTGGCGGGTTGAACCTCATATAAAGTCGGCTATTTGATATTTGGTACATTTAACTTCATGCGGCACTGCGCGATCCGATCATTATATGAAATCAAATTATCACGGCGCAAAAGTGATTGTAAAGCAGACGGGTGTATTCATGTGGTTCAACAACAGCCAAAAAATGACATCAGAGTACCGCGAGAGCTCACACGGAGAAGTCTGCTTTCTAATCGCTCTCGCGGTACTTTGACATCACCAAGCGGTCTGCGTAGCGCCAAATGAAATACAATCTGCTCGAAGTCTGCAGCTCACACGACCCTGTAACCAAACAGTTTCTGTGGAAAAGTGAACGAGTGGAGCAGGGCTACGAAACATAATAAAATCCGGAGAGTTAACAACGCACATGATTATATTTACATTTAAATCATCAGTCCAGTTTATTACTTCATCTGGAGGTGAGGATTCACTTAATCATGGCCATGTTGATGTCCTGATGCTTTTTGATATAATCCACTAGCTAGCTAGACTAACTTTCCTGTAGTTTCTCTTTCAGCATGTTTGCTTGTGTTTAACAGAATCACAGTTTAAACTTCTGAAAAGTGTTCATTTTTATATCTACGTTCAAGGTTTTAATGTATTACGTTCATATCAGACGCAAAAATTAATTAATGTAATGATCATCTTCTCCACTTTGGTTTTTGGTGTCTAATATTACATGATGGTCTTGTCATAATTATTAAATTACATCCTAAAATATTTTCTTTTCACTGCACCACTTAGGCTATATGCACAAAATACATTTGTTGATTATGTTTATAACATTATATGGTGTGTAATAAGGTGAATGTTAATCAAAACATATCATTCTCTTCTTAAGCTAAGACTAACACAATGATTTTAAATGTTGTTATGGGGTATTTTTTTAATGTGCATGATTAATTTGGATTTGTGACATCCCTAAAATACATGATTTAATTTTAGACTGGGCTTATGTTCTGCTTTAGAGATATAGGGGCAGTTTCCTAGTCAGGTCTTATCCTAGTCCAAGACTAAAATGCATGTTTGATCTGTCTTAATTTAAACACATCTTGCACTGATATATCTTAACATATATCATTGCCATTGTTTTGTCTCAAGACGCACACCAGTGATGTTTTTTGTAAGGTTTGTTTGTAAAAACTACTTGTGCCCTAATATAACCTAGCAATAGGCCTAGTGCTGGATTAATCTAAACCCTGTCTGGAAACTTCCCTAAAATGTAGTTCTATGATATATTTTTTATTTTAGGTTGTTTACTGTATGTGCACTCTCAGAAGATAATTTACACAAGCTGTCACTGGGGTGGTACCCTTTCAAATAGTACACCTTTGTACCTAAAGAGTGCATATAATGGGTACAAATGTACCTATATCTGTACCTAAATGGTAAATATTAGGACCCATTTAAAGGGTACCGTCCCAGTGACAGTATTTGTACCTTTTGTTCTGATAATGTAGGGCCCAAAATTTATTCAAGCCCAGGGGCCTCCACCCTGTTAAGTCCTGCCCTGGACATGACCTTAATAAACGAGAAGATCAATCAAATTTAATAGCAAGATACAATTTATGCAAAAAGTGAGCAGTCAAAATCAGCTTTGGTATTTTATGAATGTAATATCACGATAGCATAAGTGAAAAAGACAAGACATCTTTAGAGTGAGCAATTGTAGTGTGTGCGCCTTTTAAAATGTTTGCACCAGACGACAAATGATAACCCAACAACAAAAGAAATGCAATTTTCTCACAAACAAAGCTACCACTGTGTTGCATGCCCATCTATTATTATTATTGTCTATCATCAATTTCAGATTACTTTCCCCTAAATATCTCTTAAAAAGTTATATGTCACAACAAAGATGCTCGGTTCTTTCTTTCATAGAACACAAAAAGAAATGTTACTGACTGACAGCATTACTTACCATTCCTTTATATTGTATGAATAAAGAGCAGCAACAGTATTCTTTTAAAAAAATACCTTGTGTATTCCATAAAATGTCATATACTGTAGGTACAAAACAACATGAGGGTGAGTAAATGATGACTTTTCATGTTCTCTTTTTATGTATCTATAATTAAGCTTTTTCTTTAATCATGTTTTTACAAGTCATCATTTTCAAAAAATTGACTGTCGCCATAGGGGCTAGGGGTGGGTTTTATTTATGCTTTTCCCTCATAGTCATACATTTTTGCACAATTAGCCACCTCGTAAAGTATTTACATATGTCCGACTATGAAATAGCCCCCTACCCTTTAATAGTGCAGTAACTGTATCTGAGGTGGCAGCCATTTTGTAGTGGTGTCCGAAATTATAGTGGATATTAGCGAGTGCACTTATTTAATCCCATAATGCATCGCAAAACAAATGTACTGTACAACCCGCCTAGTGTCCAAATTCACTCACTTGTGTTCTTCACTGACTCACTCAGGTGGACTAAATTAGTGAACTAATGTAGGAAATAATGAACGAGGGTATAGACAGTTTGATTGGACGCACATGCGGTGTGGCGTTTACGCGTCTGGTCAAAACTTTACTTCCGGTTTCGTTTTTTTTAATGGTCTGACTAGTTGCTAAACTTTTGACCTTGTCCAAAAATAACAAATGTTTTGGATTTCTACATGATCTACGTGTTGTTTATTTTGCTTGTTATATAAATAAACTACTTTAGAAAAGGACTTTGTTGTTATTTATTTTAAGCAGAGTTTACCGGAAGTTACGTGTTGACCATAAAAAGGCACTTTTTACTGTTTATGTTGTTACTGCTGAAACCCTCTATAGGGGGCTATTTTAAACACAGCCTACAAATTCCCATGAGGTCAGGTGTTAAATATATAAAGAGTAAACACCGGAAGCCTTTGATATTTTGAGCTTTCAGAGGTGTTTTTAGTTCACAGCAACTGTTTGAAAATTTGTCTCACTTTCAACCAGTTGGTGTGTTTCCACTAAACTCTGGTCACTAATGAAAGGTTTTATCTTGGTTACTGAAACATGGTACTCTAAATCTATAAAGAAGAAGGTATTTAAATAAATCATGGAAATTTGGTAGTCACATATCTAGTAATAGACTACAGTGTCATTATACCTAAATAAAACAGCATACAAAGTACTTTGTTAAATTCATAAATCATGTCTATTCAAACTGAGCTAATGCCACAGGTGGTGCTATGTCTGTTTTGTTTTGTTTTTTTGCAAAATTTATTAATTACCGTTAGAAGTGCAAAAATATTTCCTGCTATTATAGGTCAATAAATAAAAGTATTCAAGAAGGCACCAAAATATAGCAATATTTAAGCTGTGAAACACTCATAACTGATAATGCACATACGCATTTCACTACTGAAAGCTACAGTCGGCAACTCTGGAGGATTGAGATCATTTCGAATGTTTAAAATTTTCATGCTCCTCCCACACTACCACCGAGCAACCTCCCATCAAGCTCATCCTTGTCAGTGTGTGTGCATCAGTACTTTTCAAATGCTGGCCCGATATTGATCCTAGTTATATTACGAGCATGGTCACTTTCTATCTTTATTTTCTTCTTTTCCTTGGTTGTTTTCTTTTCCTTGGTTGTTCTTCTAGCTCTGGTTGTTAACCGAGGAAGTTTGTTTCTGAATGTTCTCTCCGCCATCACCCTACTTTCAATCCAACACACCTGTGAACTTCAGGTGGATACATGTGATATTGTAACACACTTGAGGGGGAACTGTGCTGTGTGTGGGAACTGTGATTGACAGGCAGATTTTCCACAGCCCTGCGCTGATTGGACCAGATGAACTGGTAGCGGTAGATTTTTGCCAACCAAATAACAGGCTCAAGGTGGAGGTAAAGCACAGGTTTTTTTCTTAAACAGTCTAATTTATGTTTTCTATCGGAGCATAGTGTCGGTTTCAGTGAATATGATAAAAAATCTTGCCGACTGCAGCTTTAAGCTGGGTTGCCCATTGCATGTAATATTATAAGATGAAAAGTAAAAATAAATAACTTTAAGACTTTTAATCAAAAAGCACAAAGGATATGTACCAAACCTTGAATTGTTGCATTCATAGAATTGCACCCATTGGTAAAGGGTTAATTAAACTATAAACTGAAACCACATGCAATCTTACTGCCTACTTGAGAGAAAAGAGAAAGACTCAAAATTTTTCTCATTTTTTAAAAAACATTGTAAGCCTACACCAGTGATTGCTATCTACAGACCAAGAATGTGTCATCACCTGGGTCTTGTTTTCAGTATCAGTCATGTGATACATCGTGCAGCAATCATCTTGTTTTAGATCCTTACAGAAGATTTTAGGTTCTTGTCATTTTGAGCTTAAGGTGTATGCTGTAGAATCTTAAAATAAACATGCAAACTCTGTAAAGGTATCATTTAAAAAAAGACACAAAGATGTACAGTAGATACGCTTTAATAAAATCATGCAGCAGTATAAAGCAATCAGATTCATATTATTATCAAACTATTAAAATTTTATTCAATTGTCCATAGACGTTACTATGATTTATATGTAAGGATTCATGTTAACATGATGTTTTCAAAAAGATATCTCTAATAGATATCAAATCGAATATTATTTATATTTAGCAAACAAGTCATTTGTCATAATTAAAATGCTATGCTGGCTAAAATGTATTCTGGAATTAGGTAAAGACTGGAATGGACAACAAATATTTCCCATCATCATCAGATTATTGGGATCTGATTACATTTTGAGAATCCTCCCAGGCCAGAGTTTGTGCAATCAAATAATCATATCTCTTATCCAGCAGGAAGCGGATCTGGACTCCAGGCGCTATGGCCAAACTGGACTCGTACTGATACACGTCATAATCATCACCCCCTCTGCCATCTTGTATTCCGTCAAACTTTACAACCCATTGATATGTGTAATACTTGTTGTTTGCATTTTCCTTACTACTGTAAAACCCCACCCATGAGTTGTAGAAGACCTTTTTCCAATCGCTAAAAGTCTTCTTGATAAAGAGTCGAGAACAAGCCCATCCGTCTTTAGTGTAGAGCTGTAGACTAGCATCAAACCCAATTATTGTAGTGGGAATCACTCTGTTAGCTTCATCAAATACTGGCCCATGAAAAATGATAGTTTTACCCAAATCATCCCGCTTTATGAAGAGTTGGGGTTGAAGACCAGGATTAAGTGCAACTGAAGTATCTGAAAAGCTGGAACATTCATCTACTGTTTTCACATAGCATCCTTGATCTGTATATTTAGAAATGCAAACTGCAACTTGTACTGGGTATTTTTCCTGTATCTTAACTGGTATGTTTTCCCAAATGAGTTTTGCATATCCCTTGCTTGTCGTTCTCACCTCCAGTTTCAGCTGCTCAAGCTTATCATATTGCCGTGGTTGGTAAGACAATTTCAGTCCACTGAAGTTAGGTATACTGTATCGTAATATAGAGTTTCTGTAGCTATAGTAGACATCATATTCAACTAATGTCAGAAACGCAGCAAGACCTGGCTCGTTAAAAATCCTCAACGCATCTTCAAATGTGTATCTGTCATAGTGATATCTATGTTTTGAGATAGCGTGTTAAACAGATAAGTATTAAAGTCCACTAAGCTAATGTTATTAGGGCGTCTGATCTGATGTATAAGTTCAGGTGCAATCTCGTACGTGTCATAAGGCTCAAAGCTGTTTTGTTGGTAAGTGTGTGATGTGAGAAAAACCCTGTTTATCCTGGTTGGATTGTTTTGGATGACAGCCGCAACGAATCTGTCCATGTTGTGTTCAGGGTAGTGTGAGCTGTAACAATCCCATGTCACAAAATTGGGCAATGCAGTGGCTGCTGGTGAGTTTAGATTACCAACAGAGTAGTAGCCGTCATACAGATAGTTTAATGGTGGAAGGATATGCTCGTAGTTTCGAAATCGATGGAATCCAAAGTCACCTCTTCTTGGTTCAAAATTTACTTGAAAAACATTGTTTTGGTCAACTGAAGTTATTATTTGTGCAAACCAGAACAACAGCTTGAGACCATGACGTGGAAAATGCTTTCCATAGTTAACATTCCTCAAGTCATCAAAATTGTTTAGCCTTCTCAAAGCAGAGATGCTGGACAGTACAAGACAGATGGAAAGAATACAGAGTCTTTTATGCATCATAGCAAAACCTTTAAAAGAAACAAAATGCTGTGAATTACACATGCAAATGCTCATTAATGAGTTGTAAAGAAAAGATCAATGTTTCTGTTCACTGTAAAAAAATATTTGCTGCCTCAGATTTATCTTGACAAGAGATGAGTTGATGAGTTGTTATTACTTATAAAATATATTTGAAAGAAGTCAACTTCATTTTTTTAAGTTGTAGCAACAATAAATAAGTTGACATGACTTGTAAATCTGAGTTGACTAAAACTAAACTAAACTAAAACTTTAAAAAATTAAGGCAGCAAATAATTTTTTACAGTGTTATAAATGATTGTATATATAATTATTTTATTTCTAACACCCACTATCAAACTCCACCTCTAGCAAAAACACACAATGTGATAAGTCTTCTACTGTACATTGCAGTATTGATATGTAGGGGATAACTTGCTTTTTCTCCATTCAGAATAGCCTCTACAAATAGCAGTCTTACCTCAGGTAGTCAGTCTTTAAGCCTTTAAGTCTTTCTTCTTCTTACATCTGCCAAAGGTATTCAATGTGAAGTCTGTGCAGTATGTGGAGCTTTTTCTGTCACATGTGCTTCCTGTGTTTTTAAATTCCAAATAAATGTTTTAGATGTTTGCATGATCTAACCTCTGAATGCTCTCATTTAACTCAGTTGGACTTTGCGAAAATATTCATTTATGTCAAAAAATATATATATTTTCCTATATATTTACAAGCTGTGTTCTAAAACTAGAAAACAAAAATAAACTTTATCAAAATAATACACAAAGTACCTTGACAATTTATCTTTGTAAGATGTTTATGGTAAATATTAAAAACTTGTCCAATAAAAAAACGTAATAAAGAAGAAAAATGTAACTGACACCGTAAAATAAAGTGTTACCAAAAAGTATAATAGGGGTTATATAGCTAACATTTCGTACCCTCCGGCATATAATTTCTTGTAGTAGATCAAAAATATTGGTTATTTTAGGTTAAATAAATGCAACATTACAGAAAAAATGCATTTTCTTATTTGACAAATAATATTTAGTGAATGCTTCCAGTTCTCTGTACACTGCACTGACAAACATCTCCACCTAGTGTTTCTCAATGCACAATGCTTTTCAAATACAATCTTCATTTACTAGATAATAACTGTGATTGCATACCACAGAGAGCAATGTCATGAAGATAAAAGCTTAAATAAGGTAACGTGTACAGATATGAATGTCAAATGAACTTTTTTATATTTTATGATAACAGTTTGAAATCATCTGGGGCTCTGGATTTGATGTGGCACTGTTTATATAATAAATTATATACAAGAAGAATCAGAAGTCAAAGTTTGACTAAAAACAAAGTTTGGGAGAAGGACAGAAATAATTTTGCAGTGTGTATTTCTCTAATTACAATGTCATTGACAATTGTGTTATACCTACAGTATGGCAGTCAGTAAAAATCACTTTAAATGGACCAGTGTTTTTCATCAGGATCTAATATTAATCTGAACTGAGACAGCTTGCAAATTGAAAGCTATGGAATGAAGGTGAGCTACAGTACTCGTACAACTGCTGCTGTGCCGTTTCTAATTAAGCCCTGTGAGACTTCAGTCAGCCAAACAAGACCCAAATTACTTTACAGGTCATGTGTGCATACTTTTCTATTGATAATACGCCACAAGCAGCTGTAATACACTGTAAATTGCAGGTTTTTATAATAAAGGTCACATTTATACATTTCATTTTTACTAATTATTTATAACACATGTAATAATAATGACAACAAATGGACATAATCATTGTAATTATATTAATATTTATTTGCAAATGGCAAAGACAATCAGACATTTACCCACTTGCCAAGTAATAGAAATATGATGTTAAAAATCACAACTGTAGGAAAGGACAAAGTGAACAAATATAAGTCCACTTTCCACATGTATAAACAGATAATACATTATTATCAGAGGTGGACAGTAGTATTTTTACTTTCTACTTAAGTATTCGTATTTTATCAGTGTTTTTTAAAAAAAAACATTCCAAAGCATCATAATTTTTACTCCACTACATTTCATAAATAGTAGTTTTTGTTTTGCATTTAATATTTAAGTATAAACATCTGGTACTTTCCTACTTTTACATAAGTATAAACATATATGCAATATAAAAGAATAAACACAATGATTTTATGCTTTATATTGTAGTGAAGTCAATTTTATCCCAAGACAAACACAGGAAAATATAACTAAAATACTTTCTGTACTGTCCACGTCTGATAATTATAAGGCACAGGCAAAGACATTAACACATCAATGTTGAAACATTTGATTCATACGTATGACTATAGATGCATTCTCTGTTGCTTTAGCTTTCTAAACTAATTAGTTTCATATAGAAAAGAACATGCAGATGGAGTAAAATTTAAACAAGTTCAAAAAGGACATGCACTATAAAAACGATGTTAAAAACGTAATCTGTTTTAAATGTGTTGTCCCAATCTAGACACATCTTTGTGTTATTACTGGAACAACACATTTTGTGTTACTTTTAACACAACTTGTGTTGTACTTTTAAGTATTTTGTTAAAAAAAATAAACACAAAATGACACATAATGTGTCAAATAGCATAATATAAACAATGTGTAAAAATGAACGCATCCACATTTTTAGAGTGTGGCCCATCTGGATTATTCTCTAAAATATTGATACAGTGCTTAAGACTGAATCAAAAGACACAGTGAAATATGTTCTTTCACATTGGTGAATAAATAATTCAGAAATCTTTCCATCTCCCTTGTGCTTCTCGCTGTGTTACCCCAACCACCTGTTCTGTCTTTCTGTCTCATCATTCTTTCTTCTGCACTTCTGGCTCTTATTTGTCACTTCCATGATTTTATCAAGCACCTCTTAGATATCATGTCAATATTTAGCTTGAATGCCATTATTCAGTACAAAACGCATAATGCTCTAAACGCATAGCAAACATACAAACTTTAAAGTGCCTTACCTAAATATTCATAGTAAAGGATTTTTTTCATTACATTATTAAAGTACTGAAACAGATACATGCAACCTATTTGAGTAACTAGTAAACACAGTATTTTACAGAATAATGAGAAGATCAATTTAATGGTTTAAAGTATCATAATACATTTCAGTTGGGATAATTATCCAGTGACTAATACAATGTGTTATTTCCAATATCACATTAAAGGGGAATGTCCTTAAATTAGCACAAATGTAAGTGTAGTTCCTTTTATTTCCATCTGGGAAATAAAAGGTTATTGGATATGCAAATAGACTCTTCAGTCATTTGTTGATGAAATAAAAATTGTTGCATTATTTTGCATTTATGTTTTTTCAAAAAAATATTTGCAATAGGGAGATATCAAATGATACAGAAGATATCTGCACACTGTTCTTCTCCCTTTATTTATAAACATTGGCAGCGTTGGCAGATAGAGCATAAACTGCATTAAAGAAGAATATTGTTCTGTTAATTTTGTATGGCTGTGATTTAGAGTGCGCCATATACTGCCCTTATAACTTGTATATTGGATGTGGAGAGTGCATAAGTAGTTGTAAGAATTATCAAAATAGAACATTGTAAAAAAAACTGTATTGTGTAACAGGTATGTCTCCATTATGTTCATATACTGAAAATTAGCATGAAGTAGGCTATAAAACCATATGTTGTCAAAACTCTTAGAACCAAACCCCAATTCGAGGAGCCATTCTTGGCATACGTTTCTTTTTGTTATCTGACTCCTTTAGGAAATGTTTTTTTCTTCTGGTGTCAAAGAAACCTAAAACAAAATAAAGTAATTTATTGCAACCACACCAATTTTCATAAAAATTAAAATATATATATAAATACCTTGACTAATAATTACTATCATATCCAAGAAATAACATTTTAAAACATACTTCTGGTGTTTAAATATACATTAACTGTGTGACTCAAAGGCTTAAAGACAAAACAGAATCACTAAAAATTAGAAAGTTTCATTGAGACATCTTCGTTGAGGCTTTCCGTGAAGATACTTTCTAGTGTTGAGTGCCTCAAGCAGTAAATGTCAAAAGCAAGTTGTATTGGCAACATAAAAGTTGGCTGTTAAAATAAATTTCAGGAGAAAGTAGACACCACGGATCATAGCTCTCAATATCTGACTCACAAATTCATAACACAACCTTATAAAATACACTTCTCTATATTTCTCTAAAATACTCTGCTCTTCCTTCTCTGATCCTGGCCTTTACCTTACAAGAACAGCACCCAGCTGTGATACAAACCTTTGGCAAATCCCAGATTCTGCAGGCCTCTCTCATCATCCTCCTCCACCGGGTACTGGGCCACATTTCTGAGGTAACGGTTGTGTGAGGCACTTTGCCTGTGACCTTCCTCCAATGCCTTGTCTTCAGAAACACCTGTGAACAGAAGCAGACAGAGCTCAGATAAATAAGCATAGGTTTGTACAATGCAGAGTTGTACACTCTAAAAAAAAATGGTGCTAAATAGCACTAAAAGTGGTTCACTGGCTCATAATCATAGGGGAACCATTTTAATCAATCATTCAGTCAACCTTTATAAATTATGTTAGTTGAATTAATTCCTTAAAGTTTCACATTTCCTCACCCAAGGGATATGGACAGACTGATCTCATGGAAAGTCGTGTTATAGTCACGCAAAATTTGATTAATTTATTCGTATCCATGGCATGAAACTCAGCTTTTTTGTGCCTTGAGCACAAACGTCTTTAAAGCATAACGTTAAAGTGAAGTTTTTTTTTATTTTATGTATTGTTTTCTCATTG
The DNA here is from genome assembly GCF_030506205.2 of Paramisgurnus dabryanus. Classification (NCBI taxonomy): domain Eukaryota; kingdom Metazoa; phylum Chordata; class Actinopteri; order Cypriniformes; family Cobitidae; genus Paramisgurnus; species Paramisgurnus dabryanus. The sequence goes on from NC_133338.1 coordinate 35,606,492, forward strand.
TTTTTTACTATTTTCTCACCATTGTTGCTTGGGGTTGGGTTAGAATCACCAACTCTAACCCCAACTCCAGGCGAGAATAGTTTTAAAAGCGGAAGAAAAACATGTAGAAACCATTACATAAAAGCACATCCTAACCCAAACCCCAAATCTAACCCCAACCCCAAGCGACAATGATTTAAATAGAAAAAAAGAGAAAACAATACATAAAATGTAAATGACACGTAAAGAAAGTCGTGCCACGGACACGAAAAACTATTCATAGAAATTTGTGCGAGCGACACAAAAAAGACATTCAGGCTCAAGGCACGAAAAAAGCTGAATTTCGATAAATTAATATCCTTTTGCGTGACTAACACGACTTTCCGTGAGATCATGCTGGATATGGAAGATAAGCAGTACAGAATAAATAGGTTTTAATGGTTTCAGTCATGTGGGCCTACAGGATCTGTCAGTGCTCACCTAAGAAACATGAAGTTAATTGCTATTTTTTCTGGAATAAAATAATCGGCATATGCCAAGGATGGATACACACTTGCAAAGAGTAAACCATAACAATGCGTGCTCAGAATGAATTAAATTGTGTTTTTATGTGATATTACTTTAGCTTCAACATAAGAAATACAGTAATCATTTGTAGCTGTATAATCTAAAGAGTCCCTGTATTGTTTTGTATTATATCAGATGATGGCTTGCAAATACGGCTTTAGGCATGCATACAAATTGCGAAGCATGTTTTCAAAACATCTAAAGCCTCTAATCTAAAGATTATTGTTTGCACCATACTGTTTACATTAATATCTTACTGAATGCCAAGCCACCTCTCTGTTCAGGATATTGAATTTGCTCTATGCTTGGACAAATTCTCACAGGTCACATGCTATTTGGCAAAAATAATTTATATTTGAAAAATAAATAAAACATAATCTGATTTTGTTCCCTTGTCACATTACCTTTTAGTATTCAAGGAAGGTTTTTCGAGGTTTTCGTTTTTTACAATTTTTAAGTTTGTCTTGTTGCTGTTAAAGCAATTTTTAAGTTGTATTATTACGTATTGTTGTATTATTGTTTGCTTTTTCCTTTTGATTTGACAGCACAACACACAACCTAGCAGCTTTGTGTCAAGTTTTTGGATTGACTCACTTCAGTAGTTTTCTGACTCTTATAAAAAGATCAAAAGTAACTCTATTTGTGTGGCTGTCTCAAATCTCTTTTAAAAATCTATTTCCTCTTACCTGGCCTCGCAGAACAATTTGAAAGACAGTATTACGTCTGAAGGGTGCCATTCAGGGACATATATCTAAAATCAATTATACCACAATAATGGACTGGAGTTTAAAAGTCTAAAAAACCTGTCAGTCTAAAAGTCTTGAGTTCTTTACAGATATAACATTAAATAAAACATAGTAAACTGATTTGATCATGGAAATTATATTTACTCACTACTTAAATCAACTATATATATCTTTAAAGAATTTAAGTAGTTAAATATCAAATTCAGCAACTTATTAATTTGTCATAGTAGCAGCATGGTAACTCATATCTATTATGCAGTGGCGGCTGGTGACTGCTCTTCCGAGGGTGTCGGAGAGTGTCATGTGTGTTGCTTGTGTTTTGTCAAAATATGCCTCAAAACCGTTTATGATAAAAGAGACGCTCACGTTCACAAAATACACGCAAGACACTCCCTTAAAAGTAACCTCTGTTAAAGGCATGAGATTATGCGAGTATCTGGCAAACGCAAGCGTCATTTTTATCATAAACCCTTATTTTGACAAGACACATGATGCACATAGGTTCACTTGACGCGCCAAAACACATATTTTGAAATGACAAACATGTTGTGACGAACTTCGCAAAAAAAGAAGTCACTGTTGCCACTGCTATTATGACAAATGTCTTGTCTTTACTAGCACTAGTTGGAGTCAAAGATATCTTTCATCAGGGAAAGCAATTCTGACAGCATTTATCAGCTTTTCCATCCAACTTATAAATAATGCCAGTTAGACTATAGTTGAGTTGCCAGAAGGATTTTGTTCTCAGTATTGTGAGTTCTGCACAAAGAAAAGCAGTCTTTCCTCCCAATGATACTATTAACAAAGTCTTAAACATTTGGAGATGTCACATTTTTACAAGCCATTCACAAACACTTGTGCATCACATCACAACATAAACACAAGTGTGACAAGAAAGTTCAAATAGCTCCTAAAGCACTCCTTGCTCCCACTCACAACCCCCCATAATCGTGATGGATTCATTCATATTTCATGTGGAACGCTTTTATTGTGATTAGTCATGTAAATAGATTGAGATTTCTTTATTCTTTTCGTGTGTTAATTTACATTTATATTGAATTAGCGTACGGAATAGAGGCTCAGACAGAGAAAAGAGAGGCTGATTATGCGAACAGATTATGGGCACATCTCGTGGCTATTGTGTTGTGTAATTAAAGGGGAGAGAGGAGAAGAAAAGGGACAGATGCTGCTCCTCAAACTACCGGACCTTTTTCATCTCAGGAAAAGGCATGCGTCTGCTCCGAAACCTCCTACACACCCATAAAAAGATGAAAAATAGAATACATTTCATTGAAAACCCTTTACCAAAAATCTTGTTAGGCAGACCCTTAAAGCTCCTTGGGTTTAGGCTTTAAGAATAAAATCAACATGAACTACAGTAACAAGCAGATGTTATTGTTTTTACTGTGGATCGTCTAAAATCTTGTAACATCAACAAGTGTCAATAATTTAGATGAAAAAGATCACAAAGGTGCTACTTAAGTAAGGTTATATAATAGCAAACTATTTGCTCATATGCTAATGTTTCATAGAGCAACATAACATAACTTCATTGAAATTAGTAAACATAACTGAAAGAAGGAGAGCCGATTAAAGAAGCAGACACAGAGAAGATATCGAGTATAAGGCCCAATGATCAGCAACACTAGGCAGAAGACAAAAGCGACCTGCATGCTCAAGACTCAATTTCCCTGCAGTATGATTGGACATCTTATTACCATGAGGTCGCCACAGCAACCCCATCAATTCGGAGACCATTACCAGCGGCTCACATCCATACAAACACATTCAGATGCTTCTCTGAAATGCTTTCAAGCAAATCATGGTCTGGTGTCTAAATCCAGTCAAGTAATGGTATGAGAAAAATAAGTGTCCCCGTGACTGGTTCATAGCGGAGTAAAAACACTCAGCGTTCAGGTTTCTCTTCTTTGTCAAGCCTTGAATAACAAGCAGCATATTTACTTGTGAAAGGCAGCAGCAGAGATCATATCTAGCTTTTCAAATATAAATAGTCATCTGCAGGCCTGGTGCATTCAATACGGAGGGGATTCAAGGTGGTGTTTTCATTGTTAAAAGAGTCCTTGCTTTTTGCAGATCAGTGCATTATGCTGTGTATTATATGGCGGTTACCTGGGTGATAACACAAGAACAAAAATCTCTGATCCATTATCATTTAATTACTTTGTGTGGATAAATAAATAAATATTCTGGAAAGAATTAAAGAGCGGTAATTAATCTTTTGAGTCTTATAAAACCTGAAGGTTTTTATTTTTATTCAAATCACGGAAAAAAAACAGAGGCCTCTGTTCAATTCTCTATCCGGTTGTGACGAAAGGAATACTCTTTCCGGGTCCAACCTCCACTTATTTCAATAGAGGATATTATTTAAACAGCCGATTATGAGCACTTTTTTTCACTCTTTTTACTTCTCCTTATCACTCCTATTCATATCACACATTTAAGTGAAAATTTAAATTGCAGTCTCAGACTCCCAGAATCATAGACAGCAATATATTAATAATTCATAAAAAATAAATCCATGTCTGGTCATCTCGAATTTTGTTATGGAAATAAAAATTAGGATTGGGTGTTTTGGTACTTTTACATTATGATACGAGTGTATTATAGCCGTGATTTTTTGTTATTTCTTTTTGACATCTGTGAGCGGTTGGACCCAGACGCGACTTAACGACCGTTTGCGTGCATATTTAACCAAACATTTTCAAATAAGAAGTGCTTAATTATTTGGTTGTAAATGAAGGTGTGTATGTGACAGATAATCTCTGTCACTATGATTTCAAAAATTAAGATGTGTTCATGGATCAACAACATTTAAATGTATGTCAACAACACATGTTCTGAAGCCTTAGCCATTATCCAAACCTTCTCAAATCAGAGGGACGTCATATGTAGATAAGTACAAGGCCTAAACCTAGACTTAAGCCTAACATTAACCATGGAACTAATCACTTTTGGTTTGCTGTTTTATCTGTTTTTACTTCTCCTTTTATATCCCAGAAGTATACCATTGCCAGAGCTGCCTGAAACCCATACTGCAATCTGATTGGTTGAAGCAAATGTTGATCCAGTAACATGTCATACTTGGTGAAATCACATTAGACCTATGGTATATGAGAATATAAATTCCTTGCTAGTTTGTGTTTTTGATTGCAGTCACTGAGAAACAAGACTATTCTCTGAGAAACATGCAGGCACTCTTCATCCATCCTGTCCAACTCTAAGCATCATTTACACATCCAGGGAAGCATAACATATCTTACAAGCCCAGCAGCTGCAGCAAGGTACTTCCCACTGTTTTGATAGCATCACAGCACAAACTAACAAAAACCAGAGCTTGACACATTTTATTTGCCCTTATCACTCCTATCTTTACCATATTTCATAAAGCTGGGGAGGACAGCTATACCACCTTCATCTGCTTTTGGATACTTTTACCTTCTGGTTTCATCACAACTGTGGATCATTCGGAGACTAAGATATTACATCTATTCTCAGGAGGTACTGTAGTCATGAAACTCATGGCTTGTGAACAGGATTTTTATTACTTGAGCTTGTGTGGGAAAATCTGCCAAATTTATTAGTAACCAGTTGCATGGATACTGTGGTTTTTGATTGATCATACTGTCCTCAAACCCATCTAACACTGCAGTATTCTTTTAAAAGTTAAAGCTTAAATGTAACCTAGCCAAGCAGGCATCTTACAGTACATAATGTTTCTGATTAAGACAAAAAGACGAACAGCAGAATTAAATGGCATCTGATTTGGCCTTCCTGTGTCTGTAAAAAATGAAATCCATTTTTTTTTACTACTTAAGATGACACTTCCATCATCATTTACAAAAATTGCACATTTGCTGTCACAAAATGTAAAAAGAATTGTCATTAAAAAGGACTGTAATTTTTCACACTTTGTTAAACTTTGCTAAAATATATGACAATAAATGCTTCTATGTAAAGCTGTACCGAACCATTGTTAATTACTGCACCTCAGTGACTTGACTTCGACTTGATATCACTAAAGAAACACCGCCCTCTAGCGCTGGAATATAATTTAAAGTCCATGACTTGCCTGCATACAATATTAAGTGGAAATTTTATCAAACGTTAAATGCCCTTTCTTACCAACTGCAAATATTAGCAAATGGGTGTTGTTGTTATTAAGGACATTGCATTATTAATTCTTTAAATGATATAAAAAAAGATGCACGTAAAACACTTTGACTGCAGGGGGCGCCATTGTAACGCAAATAAAGACATTGGTACGGATTTTACACGTTTCTTCCATACACTGTCACTGACCATTAAACGCCCGTTTTAGTCATCAAATTGTAGCCTACATGTTGCTACTTGAACTCATTTAACTGGAATTCAGTTCATTTCTTGGTAAAATAAAGCGGATTCTCACTGAATCATAATGCGATCAAACTTGAAGAGAAGTTAATTTCATGAGACGCGGCACGACTTAATTTTCTTAATTCTTTTAAACACGCCATCTCTTAATGGTTTCAGAAAAACATGATTCTGTTTAATAAGTTATGTTCATTGCTTTTTTCAGTAGGCTAGTTTGTATGTGAACTTGCACGCTATATTTGTCAAAGTTTGATCTCGTTGTTGACATATAAATAACATAAATAAAAGAAAAAACGTTGACGTTACCATACAGGTTTCGTAGAGGAAAACGTTTAAGAGTAGGGAAAAGCGGGGCTCAGCCTAACCGCATTTCGGTGTGGCCTCGATCAATCGTTCAAGTTAGATGGATTATTATTTTTACACATCTGTGCTGCAAATAAACAGCATAGGTGCGGATTCCCGGATAGGTTTTAAGATTAATCCAAGATTTTAAATTAAGGCAGCTCAAACTTGCATTTTAGTCTGGAACTAGAATAAGCCCTGTCCGGGACACCATATCTTAAAGTTTGTTTGTGGAACCTACAGTTCTCATACAATTATACCGAAAGTGAAAATGTTACCCCCGTAGGTGGGGTTCACTGTAACAGACAAAGGGTTTGTTGTAACACTTTCTAGAACATTTTATTTAACCTCCTGCGACCTGAGCTTTGGTTTGTCTTTTTTTCAGGGTTTGTCTGTTCTGGTTTGTCTTTTTTCACTATTTTGGGGTTAGGAGAAACTAATATAATAATCAAATAATTTTCTTTGAACATAAAGTAGTTGTTCACGTTTGTGTAGAGCAGGTTCAAGTTACACAGAATGAAGTATTATGATGCAAACAACAAAAAATTGATCTCCACGTATGTGGACATCCAGGTCTTAAGAGGCTAAACACAAATCATTCAATACTTTTCAGTTCATGTAATATAGACAAATGTACAAACAATATCCACCTCTAATATATAGATATCCGTACATACATCCATGATCCTTAACCATTCTTTTTTATTATTAATTAATACGTATGGATCATAGAATGTAAAAAATAGGTGTGGATAGATATATTTGATATGATCATACAATTAAAACAACAAGAAAAATCATAAGTGTCAATTATTTCCATGACGTATTTACAGTTACTGTTCTGATTAATGAAATTTACATTAAAGATAAAATTTGAGCCACTTAAGCTGACCATGTTCTTGTCCATGGTATGACTATGAAGGGAGGCTGAGCAAAGAGTAAAGCCTAATTTGAGTCGCTTCACTGTTGCCTCCATCTTCAGAGCCTTCAGGGAGGAAAACATATAGGTGTACTTACAGTAAGACTGCTCTGTACAGTAACTTTAGTGTGCATATACTGTTGGACTATGCTGGAATAAAGAAATGCATAAAATTGCCTTCCATACAGAAAGACATATCAGTAGATGAATGCCAGGGGTGGATCATGCAAGAGGATTTTACCCTCGCTGTTTGGCTAGGACCAATATAGCTGTGATGTGGATGAGATTCTCTGGCCTGACCCAGAACAAAGATGGGATGTTGAGGCGGAATAATTAAAAGAAATGACAGTTGTGGTGTGTAGCACATAAATGAATAAAAATGTGCTAATGCATACATTGATTGTGTCTTTTGTGGTCATGTGAAAGGGTTTTTGAGGGGGAGAACCACAAGCAACATGGCTTGGATATATTGTTTTGAATTTATTGCACCAGTGTTTAATACTATGTTTTTGTGTGTGTGTGTGTGTGTGTGTGTGTGTGTGTGTGTGTGTGTGTGTGTGTGTGTGTGTGTGTGTGTGTGTGTGTGAAATTATCATGATGTCTGAGGCACACTCTCTTAATAAATGAATCCATCACATTTAGTTTATAAAACACTGTTGAAATGTCTATTCAAGAGGCTTAGAAAAAGAGGCTTTGTAGTGATAGATTAAAATTCACATCAACAATATTGTTGTAAATTTAGGTGTCCCATATTTAAAGAACCTTTGACTAAATAGTTATTTGAGGAACCAAAAATGGTTCTTCTATGGCATCGCTGCAAAGAGCCTTTAAGCAGCTTTATTTTTTAAGATTGTAGTTTGTGCCCAACTCGCCCCACTGTAGATAGGAGTGGGGTTAAGTAATGTTATGACTCAATGACAGCGTGAACACCCAGCATTATAAAACAAACACACAAAACTAACAATTCACTATTATGACTCTTGCTTTAGACTGGTCCTAGCATTTGTCATATGTACACTATCTATGTAGGTCAGAAAGTTTTTAGGGTCAAGTGTTTTACAACCAATGACTAACTTATGCATTTTTGCTTTATGGCTATTTATATAGATGACAAATGAAAGTGAAATGAAAATCTGCTGATTGATTCCAACACACTCAATGCCATCAAAGACTACTGGAGCATTACACACACATACACTTGCTGTTAATCAAATGTGCAATCCTGTTGTTACAGTATGTGCATTTATATATTATGAAGTAGCAAACAAATTGTTATGTGCACATGCCTGTGTTGACCATTCATAGCATTAACATTAAAGTGATGGATGATAAAAAAGCAATGCTTTACATTTTTCTTTTTAATTTTGTGAGTGCTGAGTTGAAACATACGTGAGACACATGCATTAGCCAAGCAACATCTACAAAAAGAAACTGAGTGCAACATCCCAAACACGTAAAAGTGAAATTTATTGAACCTGAAACTTTCTCAATATTTCCTTTTTTCTTACAAAGAGCACAATAAATCTAGCGTATAAATCACAAATGATAAATTGTTAATAATGGAAAGTCTTAGGTTATGCAACAGTTAGGTGAGAGGTCAAAAAAGACACAAAAACTTTTAATAATTTATAAACAATCCAATATCATGAACAAATGGTAAAAACTAACATAAGTATTAAGAGTGCAGAGATTAAGACACAAGTTGAATTGAACAGTAAAAAGCAGATGCAGCCTGTTAAGTTCTAGTTTGATAGCAATGAGTACTTATGGATATAAATAACTTTGAGGACTTTTGGTCTTGTAAAAGGAAATGGTCCCCAGGGAGTACATTTTTACCCTGTTTTTCTCAGCATTTTACTGTATGGAGGGTACCAGCATCAGCTAACAGCCCATAGATGTGTCACATGTGACCTACTTTTGTTGATTAGTGGAGTGCAGCTATTAGCCAGCTGTCTGTCTGGTTATATTCAGGAATGTTTGGGATATACAGTACATTTTAAATGTTCGGCTGAAGAGGTGAGAGATTTCACTTGTTGTCCAGTCGTAGAGGCTGCTCCTTACCATTGACTGTAAGAGATTTGAGCTGACCGTCTTCTTCTACCTCCACTCTTTCTTGACCATTCTCTACAATGCTGAAATACAATTTTTCACAATAACCACATCCAATATAAGTACTTTCAGTCCAGGCATATTAGCTTATTTCCATAGAAAAGCTTTCTGAGTATTAAAATCTTAACCAAATAAGCAAACGACATTTAAGCATTTTACAAATTTAGTGGGAACCTTTAAAAACATGCAAATGTCTTAAATGTCTTAGGGGCAGTTTCCCAAACAAGGTTTGTATTTAAGCCAGGGCTAGGACTTAGTTATATTAGGACATTTTTGATTTATTAATTAAGCAACCAATGAAAGTTATGAAAGAATGTTCTTTGGTACCGTTTTGTTGTTATCCTCCTTCCATTGATGAATTTGGTAGATGTGGAAACAGAGCGAAAGTTTCCCATTCCCATTCCGCCTCCTCCTCCTCCACCCCCAAGTGAATGCGTGGAGAACGAGTTAAAACCGCCTCCACCTATTGAACCAAACGGTGTGAAACCTGCAGAGATGATGACACATAGATACACAAATACAGAAGTGTATACCAATGAAAAAAAGCTTTAAGCACACACAAATTAACCTACCCATGTCAAACTCAGGAAAGGAAGAAGCGAATGGGGAAAATCCAGAAAAGAATGAATTTGCTGTCCTGCTCCTGTTTACACCCCTGGGCCGCCTACCAAAGAAATCTTCGAAGGGGTCATCAGCTGAATCCAAAAATTAAAAAAGTTAAGTGAGAAAGTGATTTTATTTTCCATATAAAATGTTTCCACTGGCACACCCGATTCAATTACAGCTTGGATTAATCAGCCAAGAACCCAGATCTGATGTTTAGAACCAAAAAAACTTGTAAGTTCAAATAAAAGAAATACATTTCAGACTATGTCTTTTTCAAGCAACACTATGTAGTTTTTTTACCTTTACATAATGTCTTTACATAATGTCTCTAAAATTATTTCAGTGATAGAACAACTTTTAACTGGGCAAATTGTACTGTTGCTGCATCCTGAGCAGTCTCCTAGCTGCTACAAGCACACTCTGAAAGTGGCGGTGGAGGGTAGGAAACACAGCCCCGCCCCTCCCCCTACCTGCAGAAGAGTGTCTGATACCAGGCACACTGTAAAAAAAATCCGTAGAAATTACAATATTATTGCAGCTGGGATGCCGGTAATTTACCGTAGATTTACATTTATGTTATTTATTGGCAAGAGTTTGTTCAAAGTTAAATACATTTTAAATATTAACAAGTCTTTATCTTTACAGATTAAAACTATACAATAACAGCCTCATGCAAAGCATTCTGGGAACCAGAAATCAGCATCAACCTTTTTCTGTTTTTTGCCTCAGATTTTGTTTCCCAGAATGTTTTGCTTGATGCTGTTTTTTTAGTTTTTTCTGTAAAGACAAAGACTTGTAAATGTTTAATGTTCATTTAACTTTGAACAAAATATTGCCAGTAAAAAACATAAATTTAAATCTACGGTAAATTACCGGCAACCCAGCTGCAATTTCTACGGAATTTTTTTACAGTGCACTGTTGCGCTTTTCAACCACATGGGGGAGCTGTAAGTCATTTTTACATGGAAACTACATAGTGTTACTTTAAAATACAAAAAATAAGAATTGATTTTGGCAATTAAAAGATCATTCTCTATTTTATTCTAGTGAACAAATTTGATTTTATTCGGTTTAAAATCAGTTCATTTCATGGAAAAAACAGACTCTCTTTACACTTTTAAATACAACATTTTGTTTTCCAGACAGGGCTTAAGCCTAGTCCCAGACTAAAATGCATCTTAGTCCAAGCTATTTTCAGTTAAGACAGCTCCAAACATATCTTAAAATATACCTTTGTTTTGTCTCAAGATACACACCAGTATGTTCGTAAACACTGCTTAAATATCCTAATATAACTTAGGCCCAGTCCTGGCTTAATCTAATTCCAGTCTGGGAAACTTTCCCTTTAAAGGTCACGTTCTTCCTGATCCCATTTTTTAGTGTGTAATGTTGCTGTTAGAGCATAAATAACACCTGCAAAATGCTCAAAGTTCACTGCCAGGACAGAATTCCCCTTTCAAAGCCTACAGCGAATGGCCGGTTTGGACTACAGCCCTCTACGTCCCAATTTAATGACATCAATATGAGTTTTTGACTAAACTCCGCCGTCAGTCGACAATTTTGACTCAACGGCTCTGCTAAGCTAAGCTGCTGTCGAATCACAACACACTAAACAAACGACACATTCAGAATTCGCTACGTATTTCTGGGACTTCATAGAACAAGGAAGACATCAGCCTGTTTTAGGACAGGGAAAACAGCGCTACAGATAAATAAATTGTGTGAAAAATACCGCGTTTTTTTTATACCGTTATATTGCGCACTGTAAACACCTTCAAAGCTTTAACAACACAGAAAGAACAGGACCTTTAAGTTTAAGGACTTCCTATAATCTTCATAATTGTGAGGTCAAAACCACAAGCGTTTTGTCTAGGCAGAGATAAGATACTTGAGAGCTTGTGTTGTGACCATCGTGACAGCTCAGGAATATGCTAGTTGCCAAATCAGTAATTCATATAGCAAATGTTTTGTTATTCATAGTGACTCGACTAAATTTATTATAGGAACAATCCCCAGGGGCAACCTGGGAATAAGCACATAGCTCAAGGACACACTGGTAATGGATCATTAAAAACTTCTTGAGGGGACCAAACCTACAAACCTTACAGTCACCAGCTTCGATCTACAATACACCTTACCAAACTCTGAAAAAAATATATTTTACATAAAAATTTCTGTTAACGTTAATCCTATTTGTTTGGGGTTATATGGGTCTATTTTTATTCTTCCCTATAATATTGGGACCAGTGCAACTCTGCATATTCCTGTTCAAACATGTCTTGATCAATGGTACTCTATTTCAGGCCCTCAGCATTTTCATGTCCTTCAAGCAGTAATTTGGCAGTACAAACCATGTCTGATATCTTCTCACAACACGCACGGTTATTCTAACTCACCCTAGTCTTGTCATGGCTACATAAACACAAGTAAACACCAATGACCTTTTTGTCATCAAGGAAAGTTTTCAGAAAGATTCACACAATGTATACTCGCATCTTTTCGACTCACACAGAAACCATTCTGAGCACTCACAGACATGCAGACACATGCAAGGTTCCCCCCCATTTTAAATAAAACATGCACACATTCTCTCTCTCTCTCTCTCTCTCTCTCTTTCTTTCTCTCTATCTCTCCTCGCACCCTAGAGCTATTAGCATTCCCTTTTTCCTTGCTCCTCTTTTATTGGGAAGCTATTTCTGAGAACATTCCTAATGGATGATGCATGATCTCCTCTGAACCCACTTGCTGTTCTGAGCGTCCTCTCCATATTTAGAGTGCTTGTATGTTCTGCGCACATGGCATTCTGCCATTTACTTTCAACAGTTAGGGCCAGCGGGCACAGGGTGGCACATCAGTGTATAAACAATGACTAAAGTGCACTTAATTTTGGTCAGCCTAACACAATACATTTCAGTTTAATAGATACAATTATCACTGGCTTTAAACTTACTTTTAAATAACAAATGTAACTTTGACTTTAACTAAAAATAAAATGTTACTACTAGAAAAGTTCAGTCTCAGGTTAGCATGGCGATTTTTGACTTACAATTCAACAGGCTGCTTCAAAAAGCACTTCTATAAATACTGTGTATTTTCTTAAATCTGTGAGGTGTTTGGCATTGCCAGACCGTTTTAGTTGAAGTATATGTTTACAGGGTCAGTACAGCAAGCAATTTCTTAGCCCAGACCCATTGTTGAAAAGGGACTAAATTAAGTAAATTAGTAAATATCTGCCAGACATTACACTAAAAGGCACAAGTGTGTCTCTTCAAAACCACTCCTGAATAAAAAAACCTTTCGAAAATGCAAAGTGAGAGATTATTGGCTAATCAACCCTACAATAATCTCCTGCAAAGCCTAATTACCCAATATAACTCAAACTATGTGACTGCTCTGTCATAAACTCAATGAGAAACTAAATGACCTTCATTTCCTCTCTTTTGGGAACTTTATTCTTATTTTTATCCCTGAAGAATCCGTTCCTCTTTCACAATGTTCATTTCTACTATGTCATTTTTTATTACACACAAAGTCAGTTTCCCGGACAGGGTTTAGCTTAATTCAGCACCGGGCCTTAGTTATATCTGGATTATATTTAAGTAGTTTTAACAAACAAAGCTTACATAAATATATGTTAAGATGTGTCAGTGCTAGTGTTTTTAAATTAAGGCATATTACACATGCATTTTAGTCTGGGACTAGGGTAAACCATGTCAACTGCCCCATAAATATTTCTCCTTAATAAATCAATAATAGGTTTTATATGGACATACCGAAGAAATCTGCAAATGGATCTCGGCCTCCAAAGAATTCCCTGAAGACATCTTCTGGATTACGGAATGTGAATCCACCTGTGAAGTCCTCATCATAACGGCCTCCTTTCCATACAAAGAAATAATTTTAGAAAAGGCACAACACGGGACAATCAAGCATGACTTGAAAAAGAAAAGAATATGGAACATACCTCTACCATTTAGGCCTTGTTTTCCATATCTGTCATACTGACTGCGTTTGTTTTCTGTATGAAAGAGAATAATGTGGTTTTAAGATTTACACTGAATAAACAGGCACAGATTAATATGATTCACATTAATTACACACAGCTCTAACTACATCTTTACCTATTGTATTCTGACTAAAACATAACTTATGATAAGGTGTTACCAAAACATTCCACTAATTCACGCGTGTTTATTTTCACTGACCCATTACAGAATGTTTTTCTCTAAAGGTGGGTGTGGCAAACTTACTGTGAAACCTAAAACAAAGGCAACAGTTCAGTTTTAAAGTAACAAATGTGAAAGCAAGCCAACCTTCTTTAGTGACCATAAATGGAATCGCACAAACTCTGATACTTAGCAAATGTTACCATACCTAAAACATGATCCAAAAATCATATTTCAAGTAGGCTATATAAACAAATATCAAAATACACACTCGCTAGTCAAAATGCTGTTCAGCTTGTGACTTTTGTCTCGATTCTGCCTATGAATAATGCAACATCCACCATCTATGCAACAAGCAAGCATAAACAAGCACACAAAATATATTTATATTTACTGTGTGTCATTGATGCTGTAATACTGCTTTAGTCCTCTAAAGGATCTGCATTTAGCTAGAATATTAAATATATATGCAAGCAATAAGGTATGAGAAGCTATTCTGTATTGTAAATAAATCACGGTTGAAACGTGTTTTTAGGTTTTATTGTAAATAAAACACAGCTTCTAACCAATCAGAATCAAGGACTGGAATTAACCATTTTAATAACATACATATTACATAGTATAACATAATACTAAATAAAAGAAAATAAATATACGCTAAAACACAGAAATGTTTGCTCGGAGAGGGTCACTAGGGATGCACCGATACCACTTTTTTGGAATACGAGTACTTGCATTTCAGTACTTGCCAATACCGATACCAAGTACTTAATAAAAAAACATGATTTAAATTTACAGGTAACAGCTTTAGTCATATAATTTAACAAAAAAACAAAGGACTAGTTTTCCAGTTTGTTGTAAACTCTGCCTCTTTGGACAACACAAGAGGCATTAACCCCTTACACGCCGCTCAAACATAGACATTTCTGAGACCGTGGTATCGATTCCAGGTATCGGGGGACTTTTAACGAGTACGAGTACTTTAGAAAATGTGGTATCGAGGCCGATACCCGATACTAGTATCGGTATTGGTGCATAACTAAGGGTCACCCACTGGTTTCGCTCCACATTCTTAACTAATGTGGATGTGTCATACTTTTAAACACCCATGATTTCCAATGAAGTCTCTACTGTTGGTTTAAGTCATGATTCCTTCATCACAGCTCATAGCAGAGACTGACAGTAAATGTGAGAACCTTTAAATGTCTTCACCTGCACTGATGGCATGTCACATTGGTTTCTGTTTCACAACCATTTGATAACAATAAAAAAGTCAACTTGTAAAGAAAGACAATAAGCAAGTAAATAACACTGTCAAACAGAAACAAACAGTGCATCATATCTAATGAAGTTATACAATATAAAGAGCCAATACCATCTGAGAGGACTTCATATGCTTCTGAGATCACTTTGAACCTTTTTTCCGCCTCTTCTTTATTGTCTGGGTTTTTGTCTGGATGCCACTTTAATGCTAGCTTTCTGTACCTGTAGAGACACATATTTATCTTTATTAAAATAAAGATTTTTTTTACCAAGAATAAGACGCCATCTGCAAAAGATGCAAATTGTAATGCTACATTATGTAAGATATTGTGTCATCAAATTATGTGCAAATATGAAATTATGATAAAAACTGCTGAAAGAAATTGGCGCAGTCTGTTATGGGTTTTAAACATCACTATTTATGATGCTAACACATCACTACAAAATCACACACCTTTTAACAACCACATACAATACAGGTCAAGCCACACAATACGACTTCAGTAGGTGTGACAGAAGGTCAGCATCTCTGTACGCTATAGGCCTGAATCAGCGATACAGACCCAGCAGCAGCACACATCAGGGTCAATGGCCTAAACCAAACACTCCATACACAGGGGGATTTGTCCTTTGCACATCTTTTAATAGAGTTCGCCCCTTCATAGCCATGTTCTTTAGAAACCCCTCTTTCACCCATCAGCAAATTCAATGACCTACAGAATCAGGATTCAATACAATTTTGCTCCTAAAAAACAATCTGGAAAGCATTTTTCATGTAAAAGGCAGTGGAGGAATAAGCCTTGGGGCTTAAGGATACAATGTGTTGGACACCACAAAAAGCTATATGTTTTCTGTCTGTCCATTTGCACACAAAAACCCTCACAGGGAGACAACTTGACTTTCACTGGAATATAACTGGAGAGGTAATGTGATAAAACGCATTAAGGCAAAGTCCTGCAGCAAAGAGCAGTGGGTTCGAGTGGTCAGTAAAAACGGTGTTGCAATGTCAGTTATCATTAATGCCCGTGTATAAAAATAGCTGCGCATGACAGAACACGAGGTACTTACGATTTCTTTATTTCGTCATGGGATGCATTTCTCGGAACACCCAGGATTTGGTAATAATCCTCCATGGCGCGGGCCTTGGCTTTCCACTCCAAGGGTGAGGACGAAAGAAACCACCGAGTGGCCCTGGAAAGAAGAGTAAAAAAACATTGAAATCTAAATCTGGGGAGGGTCACTGATAGAGGGTGTGTTTTGTTGTCTGTGTAGGTGGTAACTGTAAGCAACAACCTCAAAATACCAACCCGTCATGAAAGAGTATAGGATTTTATCTTACACATACAAGTGCTTACTATAAATTTGCCCACTGTATATATATTATCTCTTAATCTGCATACTTGAACCATCCTTAACCTAAACATGGTAATAATAAGAAAGAATCCTTCTTTCCATTGTATAAAAAAAAGATTGTATAAGTTTCTCTTATTTCAGATTGTAAAGAACAAATTGTTGACTGCATATAAACAATCAGAGACCAAATGAGCAGTTGCAGTAGCTGTCCAGCTAGATCTCATCTGTGTGTTATTTATATCTGCAGTGTCCTTCAGGATAAGCTCAGAGGTGATCATGGCACAAAACTGATTATTCCTCTGCACTAGCCAACTAATACAACATTTCATTTCATTTCATTCGTTTGCTCTTTTGATTCAACAAATTTATTTTTCAAAGTTTCCAATTTCAGTCTTTTAAGCTCAAGATAAAATCTTTAGTTGAAACAAACTGTTTATGCCAGATGTATGGGTGAGTGTGAGATGTGTATTGCTTCATTTCTTTAGTTGTACAAATATTTAAAATGCTGCCATGTTATCTTCTTACATAGGGGTCAATATTTAGAATATTTATAATAAGAATAAATATTCTTAGCTTATTTATTGATACCCATGTTTCTATAGCAACATGCAGAATGGCGTGGTAAGTTCAAATTTGGAGGCAAGTTCATCACAAGAGGGTGAGTAATGAGAGACTTTATATTTTGGTGAACTATTGGTTTAAGTCCTCTGAGAATAATGTGACATAGAAACACACTTGTTATAGAGTGCCACAGGGATGACATATTTTTGTATGCCAACCTGGGAAGTTAGAGGGTTGGTTAATCAGTTAGACACTTTAAAGTTGTGTTCACCTGTGAAGATTATCTTGTTGGACAAAATCCTTAAGTGTCATACATTTTTGTGAAACACAGAGATTATTTTATGTGCTAATCCAAAAGTCTATGGGGAAAATGAATGGGCTTTTTAGTGAGGGAACCAGTGTATCACTAACTGCCGAGGTTGGCCTACAAAAAACATCATTCCTGTGGCACTCTATTACCCATCACTTAAAGGGTGACTGCAAAAGTGCCTGACAAAAGTGCTAGACAAAAACAAATTTACCAAGGTTACGGAGTTAACACTTTTCTCACAGTTTATTTCTCACAGAAAAAGCCATAACGTTTAAATTGAGGTTAGTAACCATAGAAAAAAATGCAATTTAATGCCAACATTTGAGTTTAAAACGTAATCTTAAAGTGCACCTATTTCATTACTAAAAACATTATTTTGTGTATTTGGTATAATACAATGTGTTCGCTTATCAAAGTGATACTGTATATCACTGATTCTTGAAACTTTGGCAAAAACATGTCCCACTAAGAAAAGTGCTAATTCTGTTGGAAATTAATAACATTTTCATGAAGAAAAAGAATCAATGTTATAATCAGGGGGTCCTTTGCACATATGTAAGGTTCTTTTATAGGTTTATTTTTATTTTTTATTAATTTAATGATTATATGCTGGCCCATTGCCTACACAATCAGATGTCCTTGGTTAAGAGATAATCATTTCAACTTGATTAAAAAAAACAAAAGTAATAATTGAATAATATATTTACCACATGAAAGAGTACATTGAAATATGTATTAAAAACTACAAACAGTGAGTTTTGAACAATATTTAATATTATTTTGTGATTGCTCAAAATGTATCCCACATATTCGTCACCACCGTCAGATATTTATAAAAAGCAATAAAATTCGACAACCACAGGTTAAACTGCATTCCTGAGGACCCCATTTTCAAACCTTCAGCTCTACTGCATGCTTCAAGATCACTCAAGCTCCTGTATGTTTGCTATTTTCTCTTAAACTTGTTCATATTTTTGGACACTGCTACTGTGACAACCATAACATTTCAACACCGTCATCTTTGTAAAAAAAAATATTAGATTAGATTATGAAATAAATGTATCATTTTTAAGAAGACGTCTGAAGTAGCTAGCAACAGAGGGGAAACAAGATGGCTAATGTGAACAACTCATCTATTTTTTTATCTATATTAGGTTTTTGTCACCACCGTCAGATGTCACCACCGTCAGGTTTTCTGTCTTTTCTATCAGGTTTTATGTATTTTAGGAAGTTATGATTTGATATTTGTTCATCACAGTGCTCAGGATTGTTATTATTTGGACCAAATATTTACATAAAGTTTAAGCAAGAAGCCATTGACTTGAATGGGATACACCGTCAGATTAGTGTCACCACCGTCAGACGGAGTTTTATTTGTTTTAAATGAATATGCTTACAATATGTTTCTTCAGTGCTGTTGATTTATTAAAATAATAGTCTCTATTAATACAATAAAATGTTTATTAAATAAAAAATCATTACTTTTTCTATTTAGGCTTAAAGTAAACGTGGTATGAGTAATAACTGGAAAAACGCCTATTTTATGAAA
Source organism: Paramisgurnus dabryanus (assembly GCF_030506205.2). Classification (NCBI taxonomy): domain Eukaryota; kingdom Metazoa; phylum Chordata; class Actinopteri; order Cypriniformes; family Cobitidae; genus Paramisgurnus; species Paramisgurnus dabryanus. The sequence continues at coordinate 35,625,333 of NC_133338.1, forward strand.
AAGATACGAACGGGGGAGGTTGCACCAGTAAATTGCTGAACAGCCAAGACCTTGGTCTACAATGATATACCTTCAGATTTTGTAATTTAACTAACTTTTTTTTTTTAAACCTGTTTTATCCAAATTCCCAAGAATCACTCATATTTTTGTAGCTCCAGATATACTGCTTTCCTGAAACGCATTGATTTTGTACAAAACTCATCGATCTGAAAAGTACGGTGTCCCTGATAGGCCATCTAATCTGTATTATGTGATTTGCCTGAAAACCTCTGACATCAGCCGGAAACGTGACGCTCCTTACCAGTTTTGAAAGATTCGGTCAAAATGCAATGTTGACAGAAGTTAATGGGAGTTCAAGCGAGAGGAATTAAGATAATATTAGTCTTCTCTTTGTCAACATGCCCAGGAAGTAAACTGTTGCCTACAATCCATGTGTTTGTTGAAGTCCAAGAAAAGAAATTTACTTTGAAGATGATAACTCGTGTCATTGTTTACTTTGGTGTATGTACGTTTTGCATTTCGTTAACATGTACTAATACACACTTACACACCAAAATAAATTAAAAACCGTGAATCAGAAGATCTAAAATGAATAGTTCCCTTTAAAACTAAAATTTCATGATTATTTACTCTCCCACATTATCCAAGATGTTCATGTCTTACTTTCCTCGGTCGATAGAAAATTAAGGTTTTTGAGGAAAACATCCCAGATAATGCACTTTAATGGGGTATAATGGTTGAATGTCCATTTTCAATGCAGCCTCAAAAGGCTCTATAAGAATATATCTTGGATGACGTGGGGGTGAGTAAATTATAATGAAGTTACACAATAGTTTAGTACGGCTTAGTAAGAAATATCTAACTGGTGTACCATACAATAGATTATCATAAATGTTTAAACAACTATTTGATGGAAATCTGTATATTCTCCTGAAAACTGGTACAATACTTTTAGTTAAATAAAGGCAGAAGTCTCAGCTTCAAAATTGCTTGTTAATAACTCATTATCTTAATACTTTTTAAATACTTGCAATCTCGATCAAGCATAATTTTTTTAACCACACCTTCCTGCCAAACAGCCTACATTCCTGACTCATACTCAAGCAAACTTTATTACCTTAAATAATCTCAGAATTACACATATATGTAACATTCCTATTATCTGCTATCCTCTGATATCTCTGTTGTACAGTATTTTCCTTCTTGTCATGAAATAGCAGTCAGGGCAAAGCACACACATGTGAACAGATGTGAAATGGCTGCTGAAATCTCTGGAACTTGTTTTTATGGCTTCTAACAGAGACATCAAGACGTGGTAGTCAACTCAGAGCAAACCTCGACCCAATCTGACTAAAGTTTAGGGCAGCACAATGATTCATCATATTTATAATATACATAATTATTATACACACTACACAAACACATATGATGTAAACAAAAACTTTTATTCTGCAAACGATTAGTCTTAATTAATTGATATGCAGCCCTACCACAGTTTATTAAGTTTTTGAAAAGATGTTTTGTTGCTTGTGCTAGACTGGTTTTGATTTCACCACACAAGCTGATGATGATCAGAGTGGAGAACAGAGGTAATCCAGGGGAACAAAACAACAAACAACAATGGTTTGGAGGACAACCTAATGAATGTGTTCCCATTTGTTTAGAATTTCTTTACTCTTTTGTGATGACTGTGTTGAAAGGGCAAAGTATTATACAATACAAACACACACACTCTAAAAATGGCTGGGTTATTTTTGACCCATAATGGGTGAACCGCTGAAAAAAAAACACACTGCTGGGTTAAAAATGACCCAATGTTGGGTTGTTGTTATGCAACCGTGAGGTTTAATAAACCAGCAGTTCAGTTAAACAACCCAGTATTGGGTCAATTTTAACCCAGCGGTGTGTTCTGTCCAATATTTACTCATTATGGGTCAAAATTAACCAAGCCATGATTGTATGTATATTACAGTGTATGTGCTTGTTTACAGATAATGGTTCAATTAAGTTCAGATCAGGAGTTTGCACACCGTAGCTGAATATATTGGCTATATGTTTCCAACCTTATAGTTAATCCATCAATGAGGCCCTTTCTTAATCTTTTACATCTTCATTTCTTTATTTCTCATAGAAAGACAGAATATGAAAGGCATAGCTATTTCAATGCCAATATCAGATAGCATTGCTATCTAGGACAGTGGACATCATTGCTTGGCAGATGTGTCACAGATTTGATACACTTTCAGCATTTCATTGTGTTTATGGACAACTGGTCTGAGATCATCCATTATTAAAGTTTCTGACTGTAAATCAATTAAGTATTTTATTCTATAAACAAATATAGAGTCCTTCATAATGGCCACTAAACAAAGACATACCTCCTTCTTATAGTTTCCCAGCAACCAAATAATACAGAGACAAGTTTTACTTTACATGGGTAACCTGGTTCCTTCAAAAGATACACCATTGAGGACATAAAGCTGTGACACTACGAAGAACTTGGAGCAAAATCTGTAAGAACATCCGACATGTTTTTTTGTAAATTTGCATTTTTATTAGACTTCTAACGGATTCTGCCAACAAACCAGTATTTCCGAATGGTCTGAGGGCACAATTAAGTGGTTTTGAAGCCGAGGTGGCATCGGAGCTCCTCATCTATACATCTTTAGAAGTCAAAGTAACATTTGATAATACTGGAGAACATGAACTTTAAATTGACCTTTAGTAAAGGATAAAACAAAGACAACATTCTTTCACAGTCTGACACCATAAATCCTATTTTCATTTCACAAGCTCCCCCATTCTGGTACAAAAACCCACTTCTTTTAATACAATGCTGAATTTTGATTAAATCAAGTCCAGACAGACCCATATATTTTTCAGATTACAGAACTAAAATTTGTTTGGTGTTTTATAGTGAATGGTTTAGTTGACAGCTGTGCCCTAGACAAAATGTTACAAGTGGGCCGCCTCTCCCCCCGACCCAACGAGTGTGCCAAGATGACCTCAGTTGGCACCTGTTAACATTTCATTCATTACCAAAACCCCTAAATTCATCAAAATGTCTTACTTTCTCGTTTTATGATTTTTTTTACTTATTCACTTTTTTTCAGTGTATGTAACAGACTATATGTTTCATTATCCTAAACAAAAGAAAACTAGAACCATACTAATTTAATAAAATAAAATAATATAATATAATAGTAACTTTGAATCAAGATAGCAGGATTTTTCTACTAATATACGCACACAAAAACGGTAGACTAATTTTGCACTTGTTGTAAGGTTATATGATGATATGATATTATGACGTTAAATCAGAAACATTATTAAATAATAATAATGATAATAATAATAATAATAATAATAATAATAATATGAAATTTTATTAAAATCTGATTTTACAAATCAAAGAGAGATTGACAATATTTTATTGTCTACAATGTTAATTTACTGTCTACAGTGCTGTAGACGTCTTTATGCGCATACCATTCAAGGATGCACTAAATTCTTTATACCATAATTCACATGTTTAACAAGCCATAGTATTGTATGCTTAATATAGACTTATACCACGTGGCTGTTAAATGCATTATTCTGATTGGCTAAGAAATGTTCCATGAGTGTTGATTATTTTTCATTAAACCGCACACCTAACTTGTCAAATGTCGGGTGTTTACACACCTTGTTTGTTTGAGCCCTCCAAACGCTCTCAGAGCAGTTCAGGGTGTATATGTGAACAAACCAAGTGATATCAGACCCCCCTAAAAGGACCTGAAAGCGAACCAAACTCGGACCACGTTTCAACTGCTGCACAGAAAGCTGGGGTCTGAGTTCTTATGAAGTTGTGATGTGAACAAGAAAGGGTCTGGGATCACTTGAGTTCTGAAGAGGACCAAAAAAAGAACTGGGTCCTCTTTTGAGTCCATTATATTGTGAAACAAAGGACTGAGGTCACATTTGCCTAGTTCCTTTTCTGGTTCACTTTAAGTTAACTGGGTTTGGTTCTTTTAAAATGAACTATATGTGAAAACACCCTAAAATAGGCAACAGGCCAATGTTTGTGGCAACAGTGGTATAAATGCACACAGGTGTTAGTGCGTCGTGCCGTTACAGTGCAGGTGTGCATTATTTTTGAATAATTCAACTGACGTTGTCAACTATTCCTTACATAATTCAAAGGAGTGGAGTTAATTGTTTCCCTTATACCACAAACATTGATCTGATGGTTATTTTAAGACATTTGACAGGTTAGGTGTGCTTTTACAGAAAAAAATCATCAACACCCGTGAAACATTTCTCAGCCAATCAGAATAAAACATTCAATACTATATAGCAGAGTAATTGATATGGGTAAAATATTTGTGAGTGGTTGACTGGAAGCCTTACACAAAATGCTATAAACCAACTGAGTTTAAATAAATAGTTTAATGCTACCATAGCAAAGAAAAACTTCTGTATAGCATCATACAGGTACGTAGTATGATAGGTAGGAACCTTGTGGTTTTGCCACAAGGTCTAACATTTTTTTAACCATTAATGCTATACTCAACTCAAGTTATTCAGTTTACTTCTGAGGTAGGAAATCCTTCAACAACCCAATTGTTAAATGAGTGCGGGAGTGACACGAAAAGTTCTAGAAAGTTCAAGTTACACTGGTGAGTCGTTTAACTACGCTTTGACATGCCTGTGTCAGATAACATCAAAAGCATGTTTACATACTTCCCTGATCAATTCAATGTCGTTATGTAATTTGAGGTAGTAAAAACTAGCGACGTTTGAAGAGGGGAAACAATGTAAACACTTGCTACTGGAAAGTCTCACAGCTATTAAGCATCATGTACAATAACATCTCTTTATAAGAAATTAAATGTCAGTTTAAATTACATCAGGTCAAAATTTCGCATTCTTCTGGCTTTTTATAATAGGCTGGCTACTTAATTCTGTAGTCTACTGTTGTGTTTAATACAAAGGCGCACCAGCGTCCAAAATCACCCTGACACCGACTGTCACAAATCCTTTAAACTGCACATTTAAGCATTACAGAACACTGGGTGCTCATACAGAAAATTATGTCTATGCAGGCAGCTCACAAGATTTTAAAACGCAACCCGCGAATGTTTTTATATCTCTCTCAAATAGCCTATGTCAGATTTAAACCTACAAACCTTATTAACTGAGACAAGTGTCCTTCTTCAACTGTGAATCCTGCCGATGAAAGGTATCGTTTCTCTCCTCTTCAGCTGTAATATTATTCCCACAAGGCTTCAGACTTCGGGAAAATTCTTTTTGGTCCGAGGTCTGTCAATTTTATAAAACAATCCCAAAGGATAAAAGTAACTTTCCAGTGTGACACATGGAGATCATCAGAGAGCCTTTGGTTTTGATGTTGAGCTGCCGCAAATGTTCTTCAGCAATCTGCCGCGTCCGACCTCTATAAAGCGACGCGATTCTATGCAGTTTCGTCACTTCCTGTAGGGAAACAGCTGAGGTGTTGCGCGCGTGTGTATGTGTCAGGTAATGCGCTGCCTGTAGTTTTCAAAAGACTGATAAGCCGTTTTGAACAAAAGCATTTTTGTGATCCAATTGCGCCACCAGCGGCAAACGGTTTTTAAAAGTAGGCTATTTAATTTTTTAAATGTTACATTTCTTAAACTCATCAAATTTTAACTTATTTAGGCTATATAAATAACAACAACTCACTATTGGTCAAAATTTAAAACAGTAGTTGTAACAAATATTCTACAGGGTTAAAATTAAATAAATACATCAAGCCAAATAGTCTACAGAGGTTGGTGTTAGTGCTAAAGGTGGTGTTTTTGGAGATGGGGAAATGATCATGGTCATAGGTGTCATTTACACTGGGGGACGCTGGGGACATGTCCCCACCTCTTTTTGAAATGGCTGATTTTGTCCCCACCACTTTTTGAAAGCATTTGGTTAAAATGTTCTGAAAAATCAAACAATACCTTACACTGCGACTTATAAGCGACTTACACTGCAAAAATGTCTTTCTTACTTAGTATTTTTGTCTTGTTTTCAGTAGAAATATCTAAAAATTCTTAAATCAAGATGATTTTCTTGATGAGCAAAATGACCTAAGAAAATAAATCTAGTTTTTAGACAAAAAAATTAAGTGATTTTGTGCATAAAACAAGCAAAAAAAAAAAATCTGCCAATGGGGTAAGCAATTTTTTCTAGATTTTCTCTTGAATTTAGTGTTTAAGAAAAATGTTCAAGATTTTTTTGCTTACCCCATTGGCAGATTTTTTGCTTGTTTTATGCACAAAATCACTTACATTTGGTATTTTCGGTCTAAAAACTAGACTTATTTTCTTAGGTCATTTTGCTCATCAAGAAAAAGCATCTTAATTTAAGAATATTTAGATATTTTACTGAAAACAAGACTAAAATACAAATAATTTTTTTTCTTGAAAATAATTTTTTTGCAGTGTACGACTGGTTTTGTGGTACAGGGTCACATATGTTGTGTTGTATGCTTATGGTGTGTTTTCTTTTACATATGTCATGAATTTCATTGTAATCGTTGACTTAACGTGCTGCTGTTTTCTACAGTATGGTGCTTTGGCAGGGACTGTTACATGTGCAGTCGACATTGTTGAGGTTTTTATGCTGAGTTTTTGTGTGTTGTTGACCGGCCTACACTATGCAATATTTTTCCAGTCCTGCTGTAATGTTTTTTCATCTAAACTTTTGTCCCCATCACTTTTCAACACAAACTGACGCCCCGATCATGGTCGAACCTAAACCTCAACCATTTATGCTATATAGGCACTCAACTTTTCAGTTGACTTCTAAGGTAACAACCCAATCTTTAATACATTTTAGTACATCAACACCATTGCCTTCTTCGCTCAACATCACTCAGAGTCATTAGGCTACTATCATCTCTTTATTTAACATCACTCATTAGGCTATACTATCATCTTTTTATTTAACAACAGAGCACCTGGAAACCAGAAAACAACATTGATGTCATGTTGTCAAATGATCATGGTCGAGAGCAAAGCTTCAACATTCACAGGGGTAGTGAAGCGTGGATCAAGAAAAAAGCTGTAACTGGCTGTTCTTTCTCACTAACAGCTGAAAGAAGGGAGAGTTCAAGCCAGACGTTTATAGCTGAGGTAAACAGGGTAGATTCTGTACTGGAAGTACCTTTTACAAAGTAACATCTCTTCGTGTGATTCAGTAGCTCATGTTTCTTCCGAAAGCTTTTGAGTAAGACATGTCTAGGCACCATGAATGCATTTGAATGCTGTTCTAACAAGAAGTTATAAAAGCTGACATGTTGATTTTCTTCATTCTAAAGATTAGTGGCGGTTCTTGTCTTTCCAGTTTACTTGCTGACAATGAGAAATTTGCTCCTTTAGCCAGAGCCTTATAGGTTTTCCAATGTATGAAAGTGTAAGACACTGTTTGTATTGTTCCAGAGATTGTAGTTTTCTATAAACAGATTGACATTGTGGAAGAACTGCATTTCATCAATTACCACAGAATATTTTACTGTCTTTGTTTGAGAATTGTCTTATTTAATACAAATATGATTATATAAGAACATTTTTATTCTTAATACTACATCTATGTTTGTGGCACCAACTGTTTTATGTTCATTTATCTAATAACACTAAAATTGTAGAAACACTTAGGGGTGGTTTCACGGACAGGGATTAGCTTAAGCCAGGACTAGGCCTTAGTTTAATTAGGAAATATAACTAGTTTTTACAAATTTGCCTTACTAAAAACATTACTGGTGTGCATTTTGAGGCAAAACAAATGGCACTGATGTATTTTAAGATATGTCACTGCAAGTTGTTTTCAGTTTGGACAGCTCTTAAATTTATATTAGTCTAGGACTAGTCCAATCCATCTCCGGGAAACTGCCCTTTACAGTTTTTATGAACATGTTTTCCCGTATCTCAGATTGAAGCATTGCATTAACAGCACAAAAGGTTATGGGTTAAATTAATAAGGAACACACTGATAAAATGTAAATCAATTGCTGTAATGTAAATGTAATCTCGAAATTGCATTTCATGTAAATATTATAATAATAGGTTTATGTAGTGTTATAACAAACTGCATATTAAAAGCAATAAAAAGATCAGATAAATTATTGAATTAGCGAGTAATAGTTATTGTGTTTAGTAAGTCTCGTTGTATAATGTGTGGGATTGCTTAATGTTTAGTATTGTCTGTCAAGAATAATGTGCTGTATTTCTAAATATTGGCCAGCAGAGGGTGAAAAAACCCTTTATTTTGATTAGGCCAATATTATTACCCTAATGCAGGGGTTCGGGGGCGCGAGATGGGGCAAGGGTGGCCTCAGTAAGTTTTATGACATTGTATAAAAACATTATTTTATCATAAAACCTCAGAAAAAAATTATATTTATATAATTTAATATTTTTTGTTTAATTAAATTTTACATTTTAATTTTTTGCCTTAATTTAAAAACACCTTGTACTTACATATCTTAACATATAGCAGTGTCATTATTTAATCTTAGATGCACATCAGTATTGTTATTTGTACGGTTTGTTTATTAAAAAAACTTAAATGTCCTTATATATAACTGGCCAAATCGTGGATTAATTTTTAACCCTGCAGGAAACCAACCCCAAAATGTTTTATGTGAAAAATTTTCTTTGGGTGGCCGCGAATGGATATTTTTCTTAAGCACATGTGCCCTGGCCATTATACACAACTTCTTCCAGCATGTCTAAAAAACCTCCACAGGGAGGCACAGTTGATCTTTTAGGGGCGGTTTCAGGGATTAGACTAGTCCTAAATAAATGTAATAGCTGTCCAAACTGTAAAAACAACTTGCACTGACATATTTTAAAATACACCAGGGCCCTTTTGCACAAGTAATATTTTAGTAAGGCATGTTTATTAACTAAAATAGCTACATTTCCTAATTAAACTAAGGTCTAGTCCTTTCTTAAACTAATCCCTGTCCGGGAAACCACCCCTTAATGGGGAACTAGTAAACAATCACACAATCAGATAAGTTTTTGCCTCAGAATTGTTGTTTATTACATATGTGTATATAGTGGACAGAGATATCACAGAAGTTTTTTTTCTGAAAAGGTAAAAGTTAACTGAACAAAGTACTGAAGAACGTAAATCAAGTAAACTGACAGTGCTTCTTAACATTTTAATAACGTTATTGTCTTTAACTACAATTTTTTCTAACTATTTACTGTAGTATTTTTTTAAGTTTTCTTATATGAATTAAATTGTAGCTGTGCTATAACATTGTTTGCGGGTTAGTCGTTAACTGGTCTAGTTAATAGATCCGTTGGACTAAGATTGAGGTACTGCCCCAGTGACCGCTTTTGTACCTTATTTTTTCTAAGAGTGTAGTAGTCTAACAAACTTTAATGTTCCAAATATCACATTAACCTGATATTATATGGTTTTTCTGGCAGGGACCAAAGCTTGTGTCCCTTTAACTAAAAGACAGATGCTGTAAAGCCATTTTTGCTTTAAATTGCAACCAAAATAATAATGATTTAAACATAAAATCACTGTCCCACTATCTGAAAACAGGTCAAGTAAAATGCAGTACTGAATTAAAGTGTTTATTAATTTCACATGGATTTTAAATCACATTTTGTTTTGACATACTAACAGATAGTTTAAATGCAAGGCAAAGACTACAAATCTTTGGTCAGTGGCCCATCACATATCTACCAAATAGGTTCTGATTTTTGTTTAGATTACTTTATAAATCTAAGGCCACATAAATATTTCACATTTACTTTAAAGAATGATGACAGACTATGTTAGAACATAGATTCTTCTCACTTCATGTTAAAAAAGCTATTAGACCTCTTAAATGTGAGGGGTTTTATAAAACCCTGTAATTGTCCTTAATGAATTCTCTAAGATTAAATCTTTCAACGTTCATATTCTGGTGTGAAATGACTTGACCCTAAGTGGAATAATAACATTTCTAAAAGCTATATAAAATACCTTTGGTATATTACTGCACATTGCTATGATTGATAGTGCGCTGCATTAAGTTTGTGAGCTATAATCCATTATAAGGTAATAGGCCCAAATAAATCTTCCCATAATTAGAATCAATCTCTCACAGCAATTGGACAAGTTGGTTTTTTAAGACCCAATTACCCCTGTCTGAGCTTGCTGCTAAAATGCTGGAGATTTGGTCAGAACGGGAGGAGTCTTAAGTCATTCCAGCGAGTGGGTGTGTGAGAAGGGTAAGACTGAGGGTGGGGGCAGGAATTGGAGATGATCCAAGGAGGAATAAAAAGTTCTCCCTGCTCTCCGACCATCTCTTGCTCTCACTAATAGACCCTATTAGATTTATGTCAAACGCACACACCCTTAATTTATGTTGTAGCGATAATGCATCTGTGATCTCGAGTAGCCCCTTTTCTTGTTCCATCACTGGATGTTTCTTTAATTATATGTCAAAGGCCATAAAACTTGAATAAAATTCTCGATCTCACTTTTTTAATACAAAAGATTTCGGTAACCCCATATGCAAATAAAAACTCAAATATGTTTAATCATTGCCATACACTGATACATAAATTGAACACTTTTCTTTGTATAGAGGGTTCGCAATTTAAAAAAAAAAAAATGACACGTACACCGATAAAATTAGAAATGGAAAAGTTTTTACACACAACTTTGCATGTCTCTGCTTTTCAACATCAAGAATCATCAACAAACGTTCATAAACAACTGGATGTTTAGCACCTGTATGATGTTAACATCCTATTTTTTCTTTTACATGGATGTTAAAAGACATGTTGCTTGATCAATTACTAATAACAAGAAAAAAGAAAAGGTTTGTAGAAATGCTTTAAAAGGTGTAGACATACATATTCACATATTCATCATCATCATCATTACCTCTCTACCAACCTGCTAAAATCTCCTTACACCTCTGCTGAAACCAGCAGGAGCAGCAAAAAGCGATTTGGGAATACAGAAAATACTTGAATTTTCTTCAGGTTACTGAATTATGTGCTACAGCAGACATTAGTGTTCAAAAGGCATGTGTTGGTTTAGGAGTTTTCCTTCATTTAGCAGTTCATTTAACAATTTTACAAAAAACCCTGAACCACTAAAAATAACAACTTACCAGTCCTCAATGACTCTGTTTTTACTTTATTGCACAAATGTCAGTATCATTATGCATTAAACAAAATGCATAATGACAATGGCCAATGTGTGGAATATATAATTATACAATTACTTTATGGAAACACAATGGACACATACCCTTAAGCCTGGAATCTTATTATACGGGCCTGTTAATTGTAGCCGTTTTTATTTTCAAAGTGAATGTCCTCTTTTACAGTGCTGAGAAAAATACCTTTTTGTTCCAAGTTTTATTTCATTCCATTCTTGATAAAAGTCTACCAGAATCAGAAAGTTCAATTTCTCTTATTACCACATGATTAAAACAAGATGACTACACACCACCATTTTCTGACACGTGCTACTGTTTTACCGCCTGTTAACCTTACACATTTTGACTTCCATGACTCAAATCCATTAAACTCCACTGTTGGTGGCACATTAGCCATAAAATCATTTTTAAGCTGAAAAATTAATATTCAGCAGATGCAATGCTGTTAGCATGCCCCGTTTCAAGGCATGCACATTTTGACTGGTACTTTGGCATGTCCTTGAACCAAGGCTCTTTAGTATACTGTACCTCATGTAATAAAGCTGTTTCAGGCATGCTGTTATACTAAAGAAAATTAAGTTTTAACTGATTTTCGGGTCTGTGAGATGAACGCATGCATCTTTATTAGCAGCCGCACAACATGTGCTGTACTGGTGACAGGGAGCAATTGAAGTGTAAAAAAGGTCTTAAAACAACAGCCTTTGCCGTTACTAATGCAAAACAAAGTAAAAATCTGGTAAAATTTTTGTGCTGCCATTTTTTTATTTCGCTTCCCCCTCATCTCCAACACTGAGGATGACATTTGAATGTCGGTGCTTTTGACCACTAAAGGTTTTAAATGCTGATTTGAATTTATAATGTCATTCCATTATTTATACGTACAGTCACTTTGAAATAAAAATCAGCATGTAATTGTCCATGCCACAACTTCAATCTGTCTGTTTGCATTTCTTGTTTTTATATCCCAACACCTTCTGCAGATTCACAGCAGACATACGGTCTGTCCATTGTGATGACTTCCTGTTTGATCACCGTGACAAAGGCCACAGCTTCTTGTCTGGGTTCCATCAGGAGACAACTCATTTCTCAGCTAAGCTCAAAGCCAGCAGAGGATTCAATAGCGTAGAGTAGCTTGTTCCTCATTTGCTGAGGGTCACAGAACTCAGGCAGCTTTAGAAGGTTCATGCAAGTGCTAGCCGTAGGGAGACGGTCCAGATCACTACCACCGTTATGGATGCAAAAGGCTGGATAGAGCTCCTAAAGACAAAGAAAAGACATAGTCAACAAAGCATGCCCCCTAGTTTTAGGTTAACAATTTACAATATTACTTAAAGGGTCCATGGCATGAAAATCTGACTTTTTCCATGTTTAAGTGCTATGATTGGGTCCACAGTGCTACTATCAACCTAGAAAATGTGAAAAAGATCAACCCAGTAACTTAGTTTTGGTAAACCATTCTCTACAAGCACATGAAAAAATAGGTCGTTTGAATTTTGGCTCTCCTTATGATGTCAGAAGGAGCTCTTATTATAATAATACCACCCCTATAATCTGCACTATCCAACCACAGCACTGCCATTTAGTGCAGAGAGAAAGAGAGAGAGAAAATAATTCACAGCACAATTAAGTTTCAATCTCAACAAACCACCATCATTGTGATCAGTGTTTGAACTTCATTCGCTCATTTGCATTTAAAAGGACACACCGAAAACGGCACATTTTTGCACACACCTACAAAGTGGCAATCTTAACATGCTATAATAAATTATCTGTTGGGTATTTTAAGCTTAAACTTCACATATGTGCTCTGGGGACACCAAAGACTTATTTGACATTTAAAAAAGTCATGTGACATGGCCCCTTTAAAGAGGATATATCATGAAAATCTGACTTTTTTCATGTTTTAGTGCTATAATTGGGTCCCCAGTGCTTCTATCAACCTAAAAAAGATGAAAAAGAACAACACAAAAATAGGTCATTGAAATTTGGCTCCCCTTATGATGTCAGAATTATCTGTTGGGTATTTTAATCTTAAACTTCTATTTTAACATGCTATAATAAATTATCTGTTGGGTATTTTAAGCCAGAACTTCACACATGTATTCTGGGGACACCAAAGGTTTATTTTACATCTTAAAAACATCTTGTGAAATGTACCCTATTTTAGAAAAAGTGCAATCGGCAAACAACAGCCTAATATCACACTGATGAAACGGTTTGACATACAGTACAACTTTCCGATATGTGAAAGGTTGCCGAGAAAAATAACAGGATGGGCCTAATGAAAGAGTTCTCGGGGCCCATAACCAAGTGACTGCAAGACTCACCCCAAAATGAACCTGATTAAACCTGCTTTAACAGGCCAATTTTTCTGACAATTAAGGTATTAAACTATCGTTGCTTATTGAGAAAGTGTCACGGTGGGAGCCATCATTTTGAGAAAAGGGTATCCATCATCTTTTTTAAATAGCTTACTTTGACAGGGCTATTTCTCCCCTAATGAATTCTGGGGTGTTTAACGGCACCTAATTAAGGCTGAGCTGGCTGAAGAGGCAGACGAGGTGGAAGGCCATCTCCCCTTGATCTGTCTTTCTTCATCTTATTCCTCTCTTACTCTTCCTTTCCATCCCTTAGTCCGTCTGCACCAAAGTCAAATTCATTAAACGCCCCATTTTAATTTTGGCAGTAACACATATCTGTGGAATAGCTTAGAAGCCTTGATTTCTCCTCCACCCGAATTCACGTAGGCTAAAGTAATCTACTTTAAACTGATGACAGTTATAATAAAGTCAATAATATCACGGTTACTGTTCTTAGTTTGAAACATAGGCATAAAAACATATTTTAGGATATTACTGTTCTACTCATTTTGTTAAGCGTAATAAACAGTTAAAGTGACAAATAATGCCACGTACAAAATAACTTGCATATAAAATAGACTTAAGGTTACATTTCTGAGGGTTGATGATGATAACAACCTGTTAGATACATTAGATAAAAAAATTATTATAATTACAGTTCTTTCATCTTCATCTATTGCGGTCAGTTATAGCAACTGTTAATTATACACCAGAGACAGTCAACATCAGGCGAGAGCCATTTGAAGTTCAACAGTGCATTTATAGGTTTTTATCAGTCTTATGGATTTCAGATAGCCAGTGGCACTTGGCAAAGCCTCAAATAGCATTACAATGACAGGTCACAACCTCTCTAGCACAAACAGAGGCTAGGATAAGGCCCTTCCTGATAGCTCTTATAATGTGAAAATGATTTGTTACAATGAGTGTTATTTGCGAGTACACCCTTGTGTAAATGAATGACGCTAGGCTGCGACAAAACTTATTCTGTTCATTTCATTATATACACCTTGCAGGAGTAGACTTCTCCGTGGTGATGATCTTGATAACTTTATTTGATAAAAATAAGAAAATGGGACAAAATCATCACCAGGTGTGAATAGTATGAACTTCTCCTGAACTCCATACGTGATAACAGAGGTGGGAGTCATACTGATTCAGCTTGAATATGGGGTTCGGTTGTGTCTGTGCATTACACTTTTTAAGAGCAATCTAAGGCCTTGGATAAAATATTTACTCAGCTTCAAAAGGTCACGCTCTTTCTGATCCCATTTTTGACACCCTAGTTAGTGTGTAATGTTACTATAATAGTATAAATAATATCTGTAAAATGATAAAGCTCAAAGTTCACTGGCAGGCGATATATTTTCTTCAACAGAATTCGCGTTTCAAGGCCTACAGTGAGAACAGCCGGTTAGGACTGCAGCCTTCTACTTCCTGCTTTTATGACGTCAGTAGAACAGTTTTTTGACTCCGCCCACAGGAATACGTCAGTCACCAGCTAAGCTAACGGCAAGCTAAGCTGCTGTCGAACACACTAAACAAACTACACAATCAGAACTCAATACGTATTTCTGAAGGAGGGACTTCATAGAACAAGGAAGACATCAGCCCGTTTTGAGAACTGTGAAAACAGCTCTATACAGATAAGTAAATTGTGTGAAAAATACCCGTTTTTTTTTACACGTGAAACATGAACATATTATATT
Source organism: Paramisgurnus dabryanus (assembly GCF_030506205.2). NCBI lineage: Eukaryota > Metazoa > Chordata > Actinopteri > Cypriniformes > Cobitidae > Paramisgurnus > Paramisgurnus dabryanus. The sequence goes on from NC_133338.1 coordinate 35,640,590, forward strand.
GTGCACTGTAAACACAATCACGGGAGCTTTAACTCCAGACACAACAAAACAGAAACTCAATGTTTTAATGTTCTTATGCAGTTTCACTGACCTTGAAGCCTAAGAGTGGAGGTCGTGAGCAGCTTGTAACAAACTTGAGCAGCTTGCGTTTCTCCTCGTCGCTGAAACTGTCCACCACGTCCCAGAAGATTTTAATCACGGGATGAGTTTCTGAATAACCACCTGAGTAGTGCGGCAAAAGTTAAGTTCAACAATTAGGAAAACCAAAACAATCATTTCAACATATGCATTTGTGTGAATTAGCTGTGAAGTAAATCAATCTAAATGCTCAAATAACACTGTATCTCTAGAAACTTATTGGATACATTATGTTTAAATCAATTAGAAGTGTATGCAGATTAGTCCATGAACAGATTAGCATTTTGCATTTAACCTCCCCACACTGGAAGTTTTTAGGGATGTGAATCAATGTCTGTGGCCTCACTTACAAACAGATTTCACTTCTCACCTTTATAGTACCGTATTTTCCAGACTATAAGTCGCTACAGAGTATAACTCGCATCATTCAAAAACGCATCATTAAAATCCAAGCCGAAGAACGAAAATTTAATCTGGAAAGGCAAATCTTTCAACTAAACAATAGCACACAGAACAGCAGGCTGAATAGGTGTCTGTACGTAAAAGTAATATTATCTGTTATTTAAATGCTAAACCATAGCATACAGAACATTCCTGGAATGTTAAATAGGCTAAATTACATAACCAAACAAGCCAAACATAAAGTTCGCAGGCTTTTCATTCCACATCACTGAATTTATTGAATTACATAAATACAGGAGCAGCATATGGCGGACGCCCGCAGCTGTAGATGGTCATGTTGTCTCTTGCCTCATAAATGTCCAAATTTATTCATACTGACTAACAAGGCGCACCTGACTATAAGATGCAGCCCCAGCCAAATTATGAAGAAAAAAAATGTGGCTTATAGTCTGGATAATACGGTAATACAAATATATGCTACTTAACTCTTTCGGCACCAGTGTTTGTTTTTTAAGCTGCCAGCCAGCACCAGCAATTTTTATGATTTTCACAAAAGTTTAATGCCTACCAAAAAATATATCAAAATAAAGAACAGGTCCTCTGATTTCAAACAAACAATCAAACAAAAAAGAAAAAACTTTCATCCCATCTTTATTTGTTATTTTTTATCACCTCTCAAAAATGGGTAGGTTTTTTCAAAAATACCAAATTTATAAACAAAAAGCTAAAATAATTGCATTTTTGTAAAGGACTTTAGTTAGTGATCAGATTAAAAATTATGATCAAAATATAAACAGAGTTTTAGTGTTTTTAAATCAGTGGATGCTTAAGTGTTTTATAAGTTGGGTAAGACCGTCACTAAGTGGATAACAGCAAAAAAAACATATTGCCATAAAACATCATTGGCAGGGGAAATGTTGGCGGGGAAAGAGTTAAAAATAACCGCAGGTTCTTGGTTATAACATATTATAAATGCTTCTATTAATGTAAAACTGCTTTGAAATAATTACCAATTGTGAAAAGGGCCATATAAATAAAATTTAATTGAAAAAAGTTTGTGAGGCCAAAAATGCAGAAGATTTAACTTGTAATACCTGAGTAGTTAGTGAATTTCTTCAGGTCCTCCAGACAGATAGGCACAAGTGCACCAGAAACCAGTACCTGAAAACATATAAGTGAACATTTGACGTGTTACATTAAATTTAAAAACAGTATGGCTTATTCTATACGGAAATAATACATGCAGATTTTTATTAATCTTTTCAGAGACACAACAAATTAATTTATATCTGTCTGTTCATTACCCATTTCTAACGGTCTAGTCTTTGTGTATGTATGTGTGTGTGTGGTTGTGTATATGTGTTCAGAGAAGATGATACCTGAATTTCCTGCTGATCAAACATTCGCAGCCATTCCAGGTTGACCACGTTGGCTAGACCCTGCCGAAAGGCCAGGCAGTGTGCTCTGATCTGTTTGTTTAGACGGTAATCGGCCACTAAATGGATGTAGGCAATCCTGTTGGCCGTAGTTACCGGGATGTCCTTTCCCCCTGGTTTGAGCTCAACCACCTGGAAAACAAATAGATGAAAGTGTGAAAGGCAGCGTCTAAGCCGAAGCACCGCTTTTCTCATAGAGCAGTTTTCTGGGTTGAGTGATGAATTAATTTCTCCTAAGAGGTGCAAGAGAAGTAAACTGAAAGTAACTGATAGAAACCCTTTCAAGGTATAACCTCGCTAATGAAGGGGAAAGTGAACACGTCAGAAATAAAAAAATATTTAAACTTACTAAACAAGTGTTAAATCTGAAAGTTAAAAAATCTGGATAATGTTTCAATAAGAGCTATGAAGAGTAACCAACTGATTGTTATGTATTTAAAACAAATGTATTTTATCATTTACTGTTGATTTCATTAAAAAGTAACAATTAAAAGAAATGCTGTGTGCATTACAGTTATGCTGTACATACACTCAGGTGGTTATCATACATTTACAGTAAAGAAAGACAATATTAGATTTAATACTACGTTAAACTGATACATTAGCAGGTATGCTTATGCAGTTTAACATAGAAGTTCCTTTAAAAAGATCTGGATGAAGACGTGCTTTATCTCCATCTGCAAAGACTAACAACAGCCAGATTAATTATTAACAATGACAAAAGACAAGCAAAAGAGCACAGACGTGTTGTTCAGGTCTCACCTGTGCCTCCCCGAGATCATTGTTGACCACAGTAAAGTTAAGTCCGAGGTCTTCCACATCACCCTCATAGCTCTTGAGGAAAAGCAGGTTTCGGTACATCTCCGGGTCCAAAGAAGCCAAATGATGGATGTCCACTTCAGCACTTGTGCCTAGGATCTTCGACAAGAAGAAACTGGCAAATGGCAACTCCACTAGCATGTTTTCATACAGTGCCTGCAGGACAGAAGGATAAAGATATTCAACCAAAGATGATATGATCTTTATAGTATTAATGATTGGAAAACCATTGACAATAATTTGTCTTAAATACTGCCACTTTATTTAGAAATACTGCCACTATATTTCAGGAACTCGCACTTCTAAAACATCAATTGCAACATTAACCTGTTGTTCCATTAAGAGGCAGAAGGATGGTGAGTCATAAAGCTAAAGTACTGCAACAGTCCTAAAAAGACCATATCTGAAGGCATTAAAATATACAGGCCTTGAATAAATGATTGCACTAAAATCCCCTGACCACATAAGCGAAATGGATTATAAATTTCCCAAATCTCCATAATGCATGCATCCAAAACACACACAGGCCGTAAATCAGAGCAGTTTCAAAACACAGGTTAATCGCGCAACTTCAAACATGGGACATTTTTCATGCAAAATAATCCACTTAGCATCATTCTTCCCATGAGCCCTGTTCTGGGAACATATGTGCTGTGCCCTCTTGAAACCTATCAATAATGTTGCTCCTAAGAAGTCGTCGCAATAAGGATATGGAGGCGCAACGTGGACTATTTTTCAAGCCTTCAGGTTATTTATGGATGTTTATTGCCAGAAATTGTGCCAAAATGACTTGGGATAAAAAGGATTAATGAATGGCCAGGCCTTTTAATATAAGTGAGTGCAGTGGCAACGCAATTAATGCAAATTGTGGCACCATCAGGAGAGTAAACGCCAACAACTTAACAGCTGCCTTCTGTTTCTGCCAAATAAATTTGTTAATTTACAGCATTAAGAATCAATAAAAAAAATTTAACACACTCGCCATCAATCAGAAGTTCTGACCTTCTCTGTCCTCTGTTGCCCTTTGGAAAGGAACAGTTAAGCGCTGCTTACTGAATGACAGAACTGTTACTTTTTTGATGTGACCCAAAAGGTCAATATGCATTTAAGGTCACATGTAATACAGATTATGGGAGTATTTATATAAAAAAATCATCTACCAGAATTCTTTAATGCAAGAGTGAGGCTTAAATTACATTTTGTTTGTCTCTTCAGTATATCTAAATATAAGAAGTCCAAGTAGTTTAAGATTTTAATATCATTATTCCTATGACCTACAATGTAACAAGCCCTAACATTTTTTAAACATCTCAAAAAGTATTACTTCAAAGAATTGTTTCTAAATGTATTACTGAAACACGCTACAAAGACTGTAAATGTGTAGGATTGAATTGTGGAATTACACTGTTAAACAGTTTTTCCACATATTTGTGTTCTGGATTATTTGGGGGGGGGCTACAACAGTGGCTCATTGACCCCTGCCTTAACACAATCGCAAGCATCCATTCAGGTTGTAGCAGTATTTAAATGTTGAGAGAGATGGCAGCTTTCTTAAAAGTGGGCATTGTTTTAACGCCAACAGCGGACAAGCACCCAGCATTTGAGAGTAGAGAATGCTGTCTGTTTTTCCAAGATTTTGATAAAAAAAATTGTTTACTTTTTTACTTGTAGTGGTAATTTTTTTCTGAGGTGTGACAAACTGAACACACATTTAATAGTAGACTGTACACGGCCATTGAGGCTCATTCACTAATAATTGTGTACATTTTTCGTATTTATATGCACACTTGAACTTCTCAAGAAAACTTTCCGCCTAATTCACAACACGTGCACACGCACACGAGTTTGTTCTTATACTTGTTCTTCTCATTACATTAACATGATGTTTAGGCTACATTAGGCATTAAGCAGAAGCTTTCATATGGAGATTTAAAAAGTGAGGAAGGAAAGCGTAAAAATTTGTCATTACACACATCTTCTATATATTTTAGAAAAAAATAAGCAGGCTATAATAATGTATAATATAATGTATATTATAATAATAATAATAATAATAAAGATTATGTTTAATAATATATAGACAATATTCTACTATAAAATATAATACTGTAAATTTTACATGTCTACATTATCATACACATTATAATTATAGCCTAGTATTTATTATAGTGTACGTGATTATTGTGTACGATGGGCGGTTTTAGGTTTTCTTGAATTTTTGCATACATTTAGAAGAAATTTTGATACAAATGTTTTTGATTAATCACAATTTGTTCGTTAAAAAATCTGTACCGCACAAATTTGCGCGTACGCATGCTTAATGAATGAGACCCATTAACTGTATAAATACTGTTATCATCTTCTTTTTACATAAATAAAATGTTTCTATTTCTTATTTAAATAATGACTTAGGCTTGTGCGGTATTGTTTCAGTTAAAATTTTTTATAATTACTAACACATCCATCTAAGTGCATTATGGTCAGATATAAAGCATTGCTGTGATTCGGCTGTAGATCTACATTCTTACTAGGCATGGGCTGGTATGAGATTCTGGCAGTATGATAACTGTAGGCAAAAATACCACGGTGTTGCGGTATTGCCATTGTCACACAAAATGTGTTATTTTCAAATGTCTGCATATAAAAACCTCAACTTTTCAACTGGACACAATACATTTTATTTTTAGGTAACATACAATGTTTATGCCAGGTAAAAATAACGCTTTTAAATGATAATATTCTTTCAAAAATATGTAATTGAAATGTAAACATGAATTCAATTACATGATTTAATTCATTTTGTGTAAACACATTTCATACCTTGAAAACGGTATCACAAAATTTTTGTGGTTTTGAAACCTTGACTCTTTAAAACCTCGGTATACCTTGAAACCGGTAACCGGCCCATGCCTAATTCTTACACCACATATTAATGATCTACTGTTGCTGCATGCAAGCATACATTACCAATTTAAAAACATTAAACATTAAAACAGGCAGCCAGCTGAACATAGTAAAACCTTTGGAGATAATGAGTGGGGTGTGTGTAGAAATGTGTAAATAACTAGCATTTCAAAATTGCAGAAAGATGTATACTTGCTAACCTGTCAGTGACATTGAATCTGAACTACTAAATAAGAACAGCTCAAATAACTGTATTCACAGACCAGCAACAAAGAAAGTGCTTTCAGATTTGTCTGTCTAATACCTGGAGGTAAATAGTATTTATGTGCACGTGTCTGTGGTGGACTACGTCACAGTAACAGTGATGCAATTCTAATCTACGCAGGTCATCTTCATAACAGCACTAAACAAATATCAATATCCCACTCAGTCTGCCACTCTCACACATATTTATGGAGAGAGAAGGAGGGTTAATTGAAAGTCAAATTCAAATTAATCTCGTCACCTTAATTGCTTTGCCCATTACTAAGCAGTGGGGGCAATTGAAAGGAATAAGATCAGGAAAGTATGGGGGCGGGGCTAGCCATTTCTCATGATAGGAGTTCAGTTATGTCCATTTCTTCTTAAAGTGTCTGTTCATTATAGCTCTCTAATAAGTGGCCTGAATTGCCTCTTTGCGAGTGGTGTTGATGCCTGTGACTGTAAAACAGATCAAAACTCTATTACCGGCGGCATTGCGCCGGTTATTTATGGTGCTAGCTGATTTAGCGTCCGTGGCCAAATGCGATGGCTACACAAACAGAGAGAATGGTGGGCTAATGGAGTAGCCTAATTGAGCAGCGAGCTTCTTGGCATGAGGTAATTCATCCACCCTACCCCCAGTCAATGTGCCTTGCAATAAACAATCCTGGGCCTATGCATTAATGAAACTTTAAAAACATTAGCGGCTAATAAATACCAGCTAGCAGACACAAAAGAGAGAGCCAAAACAATATAGTGCGTGATGCACAGGTTAACAATAATAGAAAAACACTGAGAGTAATTGAGAGGCTTGCGGTCATATTTACTTCTTATTATGAGCAATTTTAAACAGCTGAGAAATTAATATGCTTATTTTTTGCATAACAAACTTTAAATCTTAATATATATATGATTAATGCCTTTAATGTAAAGTTGTTCTATTATCATTACACTGTTACCATATTGTATGTCATCAATCCAAAGCCTAAAAGCTAAAAATTATCACTTTTGGGGCTAAATTATAGTTTCTAAACTATTTAAGGCCTGGCATATTTGAACAAACTAATGTAATTGTGAGCAACCAAATGATTTACATTCAACCATAAATGTTTAATATTTTGATGGAGGTTTCTGGAAGGTCATTTACAAAATGATCTTACGTACAAGGCTAGACAATAGAAAATTACTTGGATCAAAAGGCCACAAATAAACTTGACTTTAAACTCAAGTGACCTCGTAAATAAAATGCATAAGATTTATAATGGTTACTAAGCCACTCAGCCTGGGATCACAGATTGAACCTGACCTCTGAACTGCAGCATTGATCCAGTTGACCCCATTTGTGTTTGAGAGTGTGAGTGAAAGACATGTGAAGACTACTAGAAAGGCTAGAACAAGAAATTGTTATCCTATAGTGAAATACATACTGAAAAGAACCCGCAGAAATGTTTTGTTATGCCAATTATTCTTATTCACTGAATATTCCATTGAACAAATTATGATGAGCAGCCATACTGATTAAGGGTGGATATGCAATACATGATGTGGCTCACCTTTCCCAGTATCCTGCCAAGGAAATAGTAGTGACGAGTAAAGGATTCTCCCACAAGCATCTCTGCAGTGGGGCTCGGGTAAAGTAGCCCTTCATTAGTTGTCTTGAAGAAGCCTTGGTTAGGGTTAAAGCCTGATTTCAGCAACTCATTTAAGAACTCTCTAAATATTCCTCCACCATCGATTCCAGCTTCATCCAACCCATGAGCATTGAGTAGATGAACTCGGATTCTCTTCTTTAGATCAGGCTCTGAAATACAGACAGACATAAATAAGAGCCATAAGAAACATGCTGTCCATTTCTGTCCTGACAATTTATTTCAATTAAATGATTATTTTATTTATTTTTATCAGCAGGAAACGTGAATGTATGTTTTACTATTATTGGAAAATACTTTTTTTCACAGTGACATAATGCAAGTCAACAAAGAGTTATTCAAATAGAGGTGAAACAAAAAGTGGCATTTGATAAATATATACCACTAAATAAATAACCTTGAAAGCTCACACTGACCTGAGCTACATTTCAATCAAAAAGGTCATCTTACAGCAAATTTAATCACAGATCATAAATCTCAGCAACAGTTTTGAAGACACACACATTTAGCATTATAACTAGGTAGTGTTAGCAATGTTATATACCAAGATGGATGTCTTTGCATTATTGTTTGAAGACAGGAACATTTTAATAGTCAGTATAAACACAAAATGACCAATTTGGAAGAACTCCCATATTTTAGCAATGAAAGCATATTTTGTGTGCATCCAGTTATTAACTACTTTAGTAACACTGAAGTATGACCTATAATTCTAAAAATTATAAATTTACACTAAGAAGTCTTCTACTACAAACACTTAATTTATGGAGTAAATGTATACATTTATAGATTCTGGCAAGAGTGACACAAAACACTTTACCCTAAATCATTAAATCAGCTTATTTTAAGTGATTTCTTAAGCTAGGTTTAATGCCTTTTCCAGGCATCTATGAACACAAAAAGATGTTATTCTTATCAATCAATCAATCAAAATGTATTTATAAAACACAATAAAAACAACAGCAGTTGTCCACTGACTTATAGGGTGTACTTTAGTGCTTTTAACAAAATAATATTTCCACCATGACACATTACAGTAGTACTGTTTTAGATTTGACTGGCAGAAAACGGAAAAACTACAATTTAAAAGAACGATTTAAAGTTGGGTCCAGTTTACAGCACCTTTTGAAATACCCGTTTATTTAGCTTTAACAAGGCTAGTTAAAAAAATGCTTGATTCTGATTGGCCAGTCTCGTCATTTGCAGGTTTGTTATTCCCAGATAACAACCGCTCAAAACTTGTAACCCGAATGCTGCCAATCATTTTTACAGGTACAGTTTAATATTACAAAAAAATGTATATAAATGTGTTTTAAATAACATATATGACAATCAACATTTAAAGGCGGGGTGCACAATCTCTGAAAGCCAGTGTTGACATTTGAAATCACCTAAACAAACACGCCCCTAACCCAATAGAATCTGGACCTTCTTTTGATAGACCCGCCCCACACATAAGCAACCAAGGCAACGACCTTACTGCTGATTGGCTACAAGTGTGTTTTGGTACTCGCCCGACTCCCTTTTCCAATGCGTTTATCAAAAATCGTGCACCCCGCCTTTAAATGTTCCTTACCTTACTTATGAGGTAAACAGCCGTGTAATAAGCAGGATAATGTAGAGGCAACCGGTTGTCATCACGAAATAAGCACCTTCGGTGTGATACAAAACCCTCTGTTTGCATCGGGTCCTGATCACACCGTCGGTGCTTATTTCTGCAATAACAATCGCTGCCTATACAGAATCCCTTACTAAACATTTGACTTTGAAGAAGCTTTTCTACATGTAAAAGGGAATATTTGCATTACTTTACCATTCTCCGGAGATAATTTATCATATGCATCTTCATAGATGTAGTTCCGTCGAATGGTTATATTCACGCCATCCAAAAAAGTGCCCTCTCCCTGCACCTCTCGTTTATCAGCATAGATTAACTTCTGGAAAATCTGAAGACAGAATATGTTAACAGTTTGTTTGAATAAAGTATTCTATGCAATATGTACTATTTTTTGACAACAAGACACTGTACATTTTTTTAAATATACTGTATTTATGTACAAATATAAAATTCAACCTATAGTAGAGCTAAAATGTATAGAGTCAACATAAGTGGCAGCTGTCTTACCTTCACTCTTTCCTCAAAGGGAACCACAAATGGTAGTTCAGTGAGGATAGCCAAGTGTCTTTCCTCTGATACTGACAGTGGTGGAGGCTCTAGACCAACTGTGGTGAAAAACAAGGCCTTTATTTTTTGCAAAATACAAAATCTAGGTATAATTAATAAACTACTACACTAAATATTAATAAATATCATACATATATAATTAATATTATACATTTAAAATAAAATAATGTAGCACAAATGTCTACAACAATTTAAATATTCACTTGTTTCCCCATTTATTCATTAATTTATTCACGTGTCTATTCATATAGACAGATTCAACAATGGATTCAACACTGAGAAGCAATTCACTCTGTAAGCAAAGAATTCATCTGGCTAATAAAGCCTTCATCTTCATCCATCGTGCTGACAGTCAATCTCTAACAGGCTCTATTCATCATCCAGACAAACACAACCTTCAAAATCTTAACATTACAGTATTACATCAGCACACCCCACACAACACCTATACAACTAAATAGACTACAAATAGTTCGATGTGAACTAAGTTAGGGTTTAATATTTTGCTAAATTAATACTCAATGATACAACTAATTGAAATATTGACTGTGGTCTGGATGACCTTCTTTATTTGCATCTATTCTAAACACATATACAACCTTGAGCGAGGTCCACTTCATGCCGCTGAATGCGGTATTTACAGACCATCCCATTAAAGATCACTCAATCCAAGTCTATGTCCTCCCTGCCACACACTTTTAATTAAGTCAGCAGCAATTGCCCATCCACCTGTCCACTTCCTCCATTACAGGGACGTTTGTTTAGTATTAAAACTCCGTCCTACAAACGTTTCGACCACAGAAAAAAACTGCCATAGCAGCAGAGAAGTGTCATTCATCTAATACGTTGCTAGCACGGTGGAATGATTCTGCTCAATTAGTCAGTCCTTTCTCTCTCTCCAACAAACTCGCCATCAAGAGGCCATCTTGGTGGAGAAATATGGCGTAGCATGGTCAATACAGAAGCCATTCGTCACTACCACACAAGTCCATTTAGGGAAATGAAAAAGGTCCAGACAAACAAGGGGCCAGATGTGTCCTGCCTTTGGCAAATTGAAATTTTAAGCACATATGCTTGAGGGTGGCATGGAAATGATCAAATGCACAGGTACTAGTTAGTTTTAACAGCCTCTGAAATGGTCTTTGTCGTGTTTTGTAATGAAATGGCCTTATGCAAGCGGAGCTATTGTATTTTTGTATTTTCTAATTTCACACTACAGACTCCTAGACTAGGCAAGACAATGAGGTTGTATTTGTTATCAGTTACTTAATGCATTAGCTAACATGAGCTTGCAATAAACAAACAATACCTTATAGCATTTATTAATGTTTGTTCATGTTAATTTTGGCATTTACATATAAATACATTTATAACATTTATAAAATCAAGCTTTGTAACTGTTAACATTAACTATTGCACCATTAACTAACATGAAGCATGCATTTAAATTCAAACGTGGCTCTTTTTTGTATCATGTCTTACCATCTAATGTGGACTGAAGAGGTCCGATGCGCCCCATTCTCCTGGTTCTCCACACATGTCTTGCAGAAGGTACATAGAGCTGAGTCACCTAAAACACATTAGCAATGTTAAGTTTCAATGTATTAAGATATGTGCATGTTAAAATATTTTAGAAAGTTATATTTTATAATGAAGTGCATACATTTTTTACATTTAAAATCTGTTTCACTAGATTTTTACGGCATAATATCCATAAATCCAACAAACACATTGCTGTTCATTAAATCCTTAATCAATCATACTGTTTTGCCCTTCTGTTCCTAAACTAGCACCTCTGTTGCATGTTTTAATCAGATTCTTTTAATTCTCAAATGACTTTTACCTTATCTGCCCTGATGTTGACCTCATTCGACAGCCAATGACCCGAAGGACAGAATGGTCTTCGAATATCTCTTGCTTTCAACATTTTCACAAGGTTGGTAATCACCTTTAAAAAAAAAAAAACACATCCAAAACAAAATGTTGTTAAAGAGCTAGTACCACTATCCATATATCAAACACATAACACAAAAATTGCTCATTAACAAATCTGCAGTTGGATGAATTTATTTAGGATATTTTTTCCCTTTTTTTGAATAGGTTATTTATAAGCTTAATTTATTTATGGTGCAAAGTTAAACACAGATGAACATAAATTGTCACTCTCCAGTCAGTACTGCTAAGTGAATAAACATCTCAAAAATCTGCAGCTGACATGAGTCAAATTTGGACTAAATGGGGCAAAGAAAGAATAGAATATACGAGAATGTGGTAAGATACTAATGGTTAAACCTGCGCTAACATGACAATATTACATATTAAAAAAGCTTCAACTCTTTTTCACTCATAACAAATACCGAACAATGATGAATAACATATCAAAAAAAGATATGAAAATAGATCAAATGAACAGAAAACTACAATTTATTTTATTCTATTAAATATGTAATTAATCTCCACAGCCAGTCTGCTTCATCTCAATTCACTTATCTACACTTCTGTTTAATACTCATGTAGGAATCTGTTATTCTAAACCAATTTCTAAAGAATACCCATCAATCTGTCACCACCGCATGCTAAAACCAGAAACATTGTAATAACGGCAAGTGCAAAACTCTGTTCTGGGTAGGTTTGCGGGGCAGAGCATCTGAAGGCTCATCCTGTCTAAGTGGAATGAATAAGCATTGGTTAATTAGCCCACTAGGTTAAGTGCAGGCCTTAATGGGTCTCTCCAAAACTCCTGCAGTGACATCCCTTTCCAAACACGGCCAAGAAGAAAGTTCCATTAGCAATATTAATACAAGCTTAGTTGATCATTTTCATTCAATTAACTTCTTTCAATTAAATAGATAGCTCGACAATAGGAGTGATAAAACATCCGGAGGGACGGCCCATGGCTGGAGGCAAACATTAGTGTGTGAGGGGTCAACAGCGTTAGAGCTGACTGTAAATTGCACATTCAATTTGGGAAATGCGTTTCTCGGGCTCTTACTTCTTTAATGGGTCATTTTAGCTGACAGGAGGCGTTTGCCGCCATCTTTTGTGCAATTCTCGAATAAGAGAAACCAAACCTTGAACTGTCACATAACAAAGTGTTTGAGTGAAACAGGATACAGAGATTTGCATTAGGCAAAAGTCTGTAAACCTTTATGTATACAGCGTTAATATGTTATGTAATCAATAGTGGACGTGTAAACACATTTTTTATATTATATACTTTGTGGTGTTTTACGGAATGTAAATGCAAAATGTTTTAAACATAAAAATTTACAAAAGTCTGCATTGATGCCTATGCTAATTCTTTTAAGAGCATTAAAAATTAGTTTCAAAATGTTTTTTTAAATAAGTTAAAGAAAAACATTACATTCACAGAGAATCACAGATGTTTTGCATGTCGGTAAAATCTTATAATGGGTGCATTACTAAAAAATTTTAAGACAATGTTAAAAAGCTCTGCAGAGCTGCCTAAAAAGACATTAGGAGGAAGGACAAGAGTAGGTCAGAGAAGTGAGAAAGAGTATGATGAAGAAAGAGAGATAGTGAAGATAGCTGACTAATATCCTGATGCCGTTATTCACCTCACTTAGTCTTGGCAAACAACCTATTAATTTCCCGAGTGAGCGCTCCTCCTGCCTGGCTGATCGGCACTGATGGCCCTAACAGATGCTGAGACTATTCGCCTCATTAATTGTCAACTAATCTAATTAGGCCATCAAAGACGTTGTTAGCATTGCTAATACAGTGCCTGGGCTAAAAGTAATGCCCATCGTTCACTAAAGATATTATTAGCACTGATGAATATGGAAAAAAACACTAGTTAGAATCTTCTCACTGATCAATATGAAAAAAAAACACTAGTTAGAATCTTCTCACTGATCAATATGAAAAAAAACACTAGTTAGAATCTTCTCAGTACCTGTAATGTTTAGTCGCTTTCAACTACAAGTGTGAATGCATTAATTTCAGCTAGGAAAGCAGAGCCTGTAAATGCAGATTTTATCACCTTAAAAAGCTGGACCCATCGTTTCTGTTGAGCCTGAATGCGCAGCTGCACCTGGCTGTTAGTTTTCACCCCAACACTTCGAAATGCTGCTACATACTCCTCCTTGTGATCTGTCTTAGTCTCAGGATATGCAAGCTTGATGATGCCCAGACACGCATCCCGCAAACAACGAGACAAAGTCACCAACTCTGCCAAAGAGAAGGGCATCATCGATGGCTGGCTCTGACCTGCTCAAACAAACAATAAAAACCATGTAATTAATAAAAAACATTTTCAAACTGATTATAAATGAACAAAAAATGATAATTTTATATATTCAAGACAACATTAAGTTTAAAAAAAAAATTGAGGGTGAATCTCAGATGCCCATTTTTAAGCAGAATAAGTGTATAGAATAAATGATAATACCATCCACTGTGCTGCCAAAAAACTCGCTGTCATGGACAGAGATGAGTGAATGACTGAAGAGTGAACTGAAGAGATAGAATAGAGGAATGATCCTGTTGGAATCCTCTAGAGACATTGGAGAACCTCGAGACATCACTTGCAACAGAGGAACCATAGACCTACACCAAAAAGAGGGAGAAAAACAAAGTGGATGCTTGGGTCATGTGCCTTGAATATAATACCCATCACATTTAGGTTAAATTTCAAACAAAAAGAACATGGAAAACTCACCCTGTGATCATTTTAGTTTTCATAGATGTGATTAAATGCCAGAGGTGTCTCAGAAAGCGAGCATTAAAAGCCAAGCTGTACAAAAGCCTGAAAGACAAAAAAAGTTAAATCTTACTAGACTTACTAAACACAATTCACAAACACGCAGAGATTCCTGAGGAATAACACTCATCTCTAAATGTTCAAATAGCCACATCTCCTGCCCATAAACCTTAAACTTCCCAAATTTCCAACAGGACTCATAAAACAGAAAACCAGAGAGCTGGAATTTCAAGCCCACCTCTCAGCTCGTTTTTTATGCGACCACAGGAAAGATTAAATGAGCCATTAGACTTTATTTAGGTGAGCCACCTTCCATTAGTAAACTAGCAGTCTGCTTCAGGGTCGTAAACAGACCAGTGATTCCTGTGGGGGCACCATTTAAGTTAATGACAGGCAGAGAGACAATATAGCACAGCCACAATTGCTTGACCGTAGAAGCAGTGTTGTTATCACAAATTACATGCTGTGTTTAGGTCACCCAAATCATTAAGCGTAACAGCCATCACACCAGCGTGTGAGAAATCGCTCTGGTGGCCACTGCATGCTTGTTATGTGTGAGGGAGTGAAAGAAGAAATAAAGCATCATTGGAAGTAATTAAAGCAGAGAATTAGATCAAGGTTGGGTTTAAGTTAAGAATGTGTTCATCCACCTTAAATCACACAATAAAACAGCTTTGTGTACATGTTTATAGCTCTTTCTCTGCTATATGCCTGTGTAAATGTCTGGCAACAATTTCAAAACTTGAAACACTGGACAATACAAAAGTAATATACATAGCCTAATATCTGTTAAATTTAAATGACTGGTCCAAAATGTACAATAATAGGAAAATAAATAATAGTAGGAAATAAGAAGACCAAGAAATGAAAACACATAAAGCTTAGAGATATATTAGGTCTAAGATTGTAAAAAAAAAATGACTACAAAAATAAAGCGAATTTGTTGTTGCTCTAAGCTGACAGGAAAGTAACTATAAAGGAAATGAGGAAACTCAAAGGAAATGAGGTGAGGACAATAAATGAAACTGGGGGTTTAATGCTTAAAAGACTTCAGAGAGGACACGAGCTTGAGTGAAATAAGAACAAATCTCTTTAAGGTAACTTAAGACTATGTTTACATTAATGTGTTTCATTTTAAAATGTATTACTTTTGTTATGGTTATGCTTATCATCAAGACTATTCCAGCGTTTTTGACCCTTGTAAACAGAGACTTTTGTAAACGCTGCAGACCGTGTTTTAGCAGTGTAGACGGACCTAAACGGAGTTATGTAAACGAAGGCGTGCGTCCCCATATTCGCTCCCATCAAGCCCCTATCATATAGCTTTTCCATCGAGTTTAGTAACACTTTGGAGTAAGAGGGATTATAGGCGTGACATTATATTTGCACTGCCTACTGCTGTGACATCATGTGAGAGCGTTGTTGTACATTCCCATATAATCATTTATTTCTTAAGAATGTGTTCATGCACCGCCCAAATATTAAATTTGACAACCACAAATAGATATTTGCACATTGCGTTTATCACTACTTCGGTCTCATATGACAGTTTCTGTACAAACACCCGTGCCGTCCGTTGACGCGCTCCGCTGAGCCTCATTCAAGTTGCATTTAAGCATATATGCGTAAGTGCGCCTCACGAAAAAACTGTTATAGTGTTCCTGATTCACAACCTGTGGATGTATTTCATTGCTATAAGGGAGTTTGGGAACTTACAAAAAAGCAAAGCACAGATGACAACAGGTTTACTCAAGACAGTGCAAGCTAGCATGAAGATAAAGCTAATCTTTTAAATTATAGCGATGACGCTGGTAGTAACAATTCTCTCAACCATTCAGTTATGGGGGATTACTTTTGTATTTGATATATATTCTTTAGCTGTTAAAGTGTGCGGATCGGTTGACTTGCATGACGGAGCACTGGGGTTTCTGCAAATTATCTTCTTCATTGTTCTACTAATGAAAAAAAAACATATTGGATGGTGTAAGTGTAATAAATAAACTTGATTTTGAAAGTATGCTACCGTTTTATTACAGTTTGTTGAACTTCGTTCATTTATTTTTGTTGTTTTATTTAAATGGCCTACCCTTTACGTTGTCAGTAATTACTGTGCTGCTAATTCCTGATATTTGGCTACCTTATTAAAAGTATTGCTTTTGTGTTTTGTTTCACTAATGCTGTTCTCGCAGGACGCCTGACAGGCACGCCGCTTCCGGCTTGCGGTGTTCTGTAGTATTTTTAAAGTTTATTAATTTTATATGTCACATGTCCATATTGCACAAAAAAAAGGCACTACACTCCCTTGGGTCCGCACCGCAGCAACACATCCGCCACATAATAAAACTGTAGATAGACAGACACACACGCATACACACACAGAGAGATTCCTGCCTTTATTGAAGAGAAAAATATGTTCAGCCCCTCCTTCCGAAGCTTCGAATATTCGATTTGATTTCTACTAGAGCTTTGAAGCTCAAAAAATGGTATTCGGAACAGCCCTACTTTAATAAGATGATTCCACATACAAGAAACAGGCACACAATTTACACTAACACAAGTTTGATACTATAATGACCTTGTTTGGAGTGAAATACAGCCATACTCTTCACTGTAAAATATGATAACGTTTAAAAGCAGACTAAGTTTGCATGCTCACTGGCTCTTCTTTAAAGGTTATAAATCAGGGCAGCTGTTATGCCTCTTGTAAAGCTATCCCATCCACTCCTGCAATAATTAATCTTTCGAAGCCAGCTAATTATTTTGTACAGATATCCAATAATGATAAAGTAGTGAAGGCAGGATTTATGATAAAAGCCTTCTCCGCTGGACAGAGCTGTAAATTGTAAAAATGCCACCAAGTTTTTGAAACTGAGAAAAAAAAATGGTGATGAAATGGATGCATAGGAAAACAATAAGTAATTCAAATTAATAACCACTTCATCCCTAGATTTAACGCACTTGTGAGTACTGCCCCAATAGCGGTGTACATACAAACAGTTATAACAATACTATATTATATGACAATACTATACTGTCACCTTACAATGACAGTCATCACCTACAGACGATTTCATCAGACGCATGTGCGGTGACGTGCTTACATGCCTGGTCGGTACTTTGTTTAATGGTCTGACTAGTTGCTAAACTGAACTCCTGAACAAATACCTCGTCGAAAATAACAAATGTTTTGGTTTCCTAGGTAATCTATGTGTTGTTTATTTTGCTTGTTATACAAATAAACTACTTTAAAATGACTTCTTGTTGTTATTTATTCGTACAGTTTACCGGAAGTTACGTGTGTTCCACGAAAGCCGCTTGTTTATGTTGTTACTGCTGAAACCATCTATAGTAGTAACCTTTCAAATTAAGAACAATAAATGGCTGTAATCACAATGGCGCTAATAATCAAAAATTCTGATCACAGTTGCAGAAGTTGCAGTAAGGGTTGGGTAAAATGACACCAACACCTCCTAATACAAGCCGATAAAAAGTATTCTTCAATGTTAATCTGAGTTTTTATCCTAACAGGCTGCGATGTAATGCAATGTTGCGTCAAGTGACAGAAACGGTTTCTATTTCTGCAATGTGTGAAAGTTCTGTGCATTATGAATATTATTATCAAACATAGACAAGGAGAGACTGATAAGACATTTAAAATCAGAAAAAATATAATAAATCCTTCAGGTTGCACAATGAAAGCCACAAAAGCAGAGGGAAAAGTCTTTATGTGTCTGTGTGCGTGTCCTCAGCTGAAGTGCGAGAGAAAACAGAGAACAAAAACTTGACTTTTGCATTCAGTATGGACAGACAAATTGCTGGAATCATATCGCATCGATTCTGGTCAGGATTTATCAAGTGGTAAAGATTGTGATAGATGATTTATATACCATGTATTCAGTGACGAAATTAAAAACAAAAAACAAACAACAAACTGAAATCTGTTGCAAACTGCCCCTCAGATGGGATCTTCCAGTTCATCTAAAAAGGGACATTCCACTTTTTTTGAAAATATGCTCATTTTTCAGCTCCTACATTACGCACTACCCGAAAATAATTCCCTGCCATTAAAATATCACTACGCCTCCTGGAGCCATGTTACAGCAGCAAAGACCTTAAAGCTGCGGTCGGCAACTATTTTGAATCATATTTCTTTAACCATATTCACTGAAACCAACACTATGCTCCAATAGAACAACATAAATTAGACTGTTTAAGAAAAAACCCTGCGCTTCTAGCTCCACCTAGATACTGTTATTTGTTTTGCAAAAATTCACCGCTCCCGGTTCATTTGGTGCAATCAGCGCAGGCCGGTTCATTTGGTCCAATCAGCGCAGGGCTGTGTAAAATCTGCCTGTCAATCACAGTACCTGCAAGCGCCACAGATCCCCCTCCCTTTTACGCGCGTTACAATATCACGTGCATCCGTCTGAAGTTCACAAGCGTGTTGGATTAAACGCAGCGTAATGGCGAAGAGAACTTTCACTAATAAACTTCCGATTCCTCGGTTAACAACCAGAGCTAGGAAAACAACAAATGAAAAGAAGGAAACAAAGATAAAAAGCGACCGTGACCGTAATAAAACTAGGATCAATATCGGACCAGCATTTGAAAGGTGGAGGAATTTACAAGATTTTAAAGGGTTCAAGCTGGATGCAGAGCTTGCCACATTTCTTCCACTCTGAAAACAAATGGTGCTATATAGCACCAAAAGTGGTTCTTTGCTCGTAACATTAAAAGAAGAACCGTTTTTAGTGCCATATAGCACCAGTGAAGCACCAGTGAAGCACCTGTGTAGAACCATATAGTGCTATGTAGAACCATATGTGGTGCTATATGGCCCCTATTTGGTTCTACACAGGTGCAACACAGGTGCTTCACCGGTGCTATATGGCACTAAAAACGGTTCTTCTATGATTACGAGCAAAGAACCAGTTTTGGTGCTATATAGCACCGTTTGTTTTTAGAGTGTTAGTAATTGTGCTTTATCAACCATTTATTGTATTTCGGAGTGTTATGTAAGTAATTAAGTATTCTTGCTAAGTATGCGTTCACAATAATAATGGTGCACCCGCGTTGACGAAGACGAGCTCGAGAAGGGAGGTTGCTCGATGGTAGTGGGGGAGGGACATGAAATTGTAAACATTTGGAAACGGCTCAATCCTCCAGAGTTGCCAACGGCAGCTTTAATTATAACACCAGAATGAAAGTATAGTTCCTAGTCATACTGGCCTAGAAAACCACAACTTTAAATTTTTCGTTGTTCTTAGCACATAATGTAACAACAGAAGAGTCAAGTTTTAAATAGGAAAAATATCAAAACTCTTTGGTTATTTTTTGCGTGATGGTAATTTTTTTTTTTTTTAAAGTGGAGTGTCCCTTTAACAGGGGGCACTTATTTTTCTGCATCAGATGTAGACATGTGGTCAACTGTTTAGGGTTGCCGAACAACAATGCAACTTGCCATTAAAACTCAACTGATGTCCAAGCACATGTACATCTGTATAGTTTTGCCAACACAATACAATCAAACACACTGACTGCATGGGTGTAAACATCTAACTACCTGTGTCTGCTGAGTGGCACTGACACTTACACAGTGTTGCACACGCTGTGGTTTTACAAGTCAGACATCTCTCACTTCTCATCAAACCTGTACTTGTTCTACACTTTCAATGCTTGTTTTTTATGTCTCCTCTTTCCATCACTTTACCTCTCTCTAATTCGTTCTGCCGAAATCCTGTTCTCATTCTGTCCGCATGGCGAACAAGCAAAGGTGATTGAGAAGAGAGCTCATTACACTAATTAATGATTGACAGCAACTGAAACCGCACAATTCTAAACCCATCAATAAGAAACACAGGAAGAGCTAACTGTCTGACTCCTTCATATGCAATTTTACTGCTTTCAGCTCTTCAACAAAAACACAAACTGCCTCCAGACTGGAGGACAGTTTGATGATTATTTGAGATCTGCTTTATACTCGAATAAAAGAGCATCCAATTTTCATTCAATGCCATCTATAGACCTTTCTGGTAAGTGCACAGTTTCTGTACCCATTGAGTGTTTGTTTTCCATTAATGCCGTCAACTGTATAGTTACCAGCATTTATCAAGATATCTTAAGAAAGACAGTCATACAGGTTTATAACAACATGAGGGGAAGTAAATGATGACAGAATTTTTATTCTTGAGTGAACCATCCCTTTAATGTCTGTCTTTATATTGATTAGAGGTATACAGTACATCTAGGGCTGTGACGGTGGCATATTTTTACCACCGCGGTGGAACCATCAACAACAACCGCCGGTGTTGCGGTGGTGGGGTCCATGGGGGGGGTTAGGGTGGTTTAAATGGTGAAAGAAAATAAAGTTTCACTAAATGCGCTTCCTGATGCGCGCGACTTTAACCTGGTCAAATTTTTATTTCACAACAAAAGACAAACGTGATGTGTATGTATCACTGTCACTGGAGACCAAAAGAAACTAAAGCAGACGCACAACACAGTGACATGGCTAAACTCCAACGTGCTGAGTTATGCTAAAATCCACCAGTTTAGTGGAAACGCCATACATGGTAATGTAGTGGAGATTTGTGTATTAACATAAAACAATGTTATAAATTTGTATCTTAGGCTTTAAATTACTGTACAACTTTTGTTATTATTATTTTACGTGTAAAAAAAACTGCAATTTTTACTTATTATTTTGTTTAATCATTCACCTGATATGTGACGTCACACAACCACCGGTGGCACTTCACCACTGCGGTGGCATTGCACCACCGCGGTGGTGCGGTGGTCATGACAACCGTCCCACCCCTAAGTACATCTTACATTCAAATAAGGGAGTAAGAGAGTTTGTGTGGGCACTGTGCAGCGAATCTGGGCCGAATACTGTTGCAGTGCAGAAAATGTCTTGGTTATTAGTATTCAAGATGGATCGTGTTTAATCTTACCTGACTCTGGGCACCATCATACGGTGTTGCACCATCAGTGTGTGACAGATGGAGGCCATCATGGTGAAGACATCTTCACTCGCTGAGTCTCTCCACACTAATGTTAGCAACGTGTTAGTCTGCTGCTTGGTGTCCAACTTCTGCACACATTCCTCTGTTATGTAATGCACAGATATCCAACTACCATCCTTTGGGAAAAAACAGATCATAATTGTGTATTTTGTTATTTTCTGAATATTTTTGTGCAGTTGTAAAAGAGAAATTGCTTACTTGTGCAGCAGGAGGCTGTATGCTCATTTCTTCTTCATCTTCTGAGTCACTGTTGATATCGGCTCTACTGTTGCATTCAGTCACTGGCAACAAGGGCAACAAAGTCTGTAGAGCCTTCAAGTACAACAGCAACCCTTCCTCTGAAAGTGAACCTGTAATAAAAACCCAATACATGCCTTAGAACAAATCATTCAAAAAACATTATGTAAAAACACTTGCACATCAACTTAAAGTGTAGTTTCTTACACACTATACTTACTCAATCCTGTTTCGCCAACCGATAGTACAAAGTAAAAGAGCCAGGGAGCATGAGTTTGGGCCTGGGAGGAAGAGGCTAAGGTGGCCTGGAGTGACCAAAGGAAGTTCTGGAAAGGGAAAGCTAGTCTTGAGTCTGCCAGAGCTGGCACGAAGAAATTATAGATTTGTTCAGTAAAAGGCGCCGAGATGAACTCTTCAGTGAAGGCCGAAAACACAAATTGCCTGTTAATGAGAGCATTAAAAAAGTTTAACCTGCAACTTCAATTGTATTTTAACTAACATGATTTTTTTCATTGGTTATATGCCTTATGTTTCCGTTAGAACTAAATAACCTTGTACATTATTTTTCCAAATATGACACCATATATGCACTTTCATGTTGATGTAGATCTATTATCTGTCTTTAAAGTAAAACAAAACTAAGCAACAGTGCAATAGTTACATACATACACTATGTTAAACATTGATATTAAAATGTATGATATAGCATTACATGATATTGCAATCTAGGTTTCGTTGTTCATCTCTCTCATGCAGCTTGTTAAGGTCTACATCTACAAGACCTCCACTGCCCATTGGATCTAGTCAAGTCAAGTAGCTTTATTGTCATTTCAACCATATATACCATACAACCATATATAAACTTAAGCACTAACAGAGCCATATAATGTGCATGTGTGCAAGCTAGTGCAGGATAAAAAAGATATCTCTGCATTATGTGCCAAGACACAAAGGTGACAAAACTTTAATAGATGAGAAAAGCACAATAAGGAACACAGGAACTGTGTTCAAAAATAAAATAGAGAGGAAAGCACAGATACAGTTTGTTAATTTCAACCTAAAGGTTCCAGGGGATGTACAATTGGAAACAATTTTTGGCTGGTTTGTCTGTCTACATGTATGTTTGAGAGTGTAAAAAAAGAGAGAGACATAAACACAAAGAGCAAACATGAACTGTATGCACAAGCAACTTCTCTCGCGCTCATGTCGTTCTTCGGGGAGAAAAGAAAAGAAAACAGCAGTGTTCGTCACTCAGAGTGTTAGAATGAAGGGTAAATGGTGAGCAAACATTACATGTTGAGTCAATGGGCCTGCTTGTATTTTACGACTCACTGTAGACAAAGCAGTGAGGTAATTACTGTCCCTTGGAAGGAGAAGTGAAGGGTCTCCAATAAGAGGTTAGTGGGCAAACTTTTACTAGGGGGCATACACCATACAGACCATAACAAAGACATTCCTCTCAGTCAGAGCTTAAATTAAGTCACACCATATTGTGTACACAGTAAGGCTATGAATAATGTGAACAGATTAGATTTTTCTTACTGTGCACCCATGTGAGTTTGTACCTGGCATCTGGGGAGCAGGAGCCATATGTAAAGTGCAAAGGCTTGAGGATATGTTCTAGCAGTGTATGTGCCAGTGGAATTGAGGGGGCGTCACTGTACTCCAGACTTGATGGCAACTTGTGATTCACTAAAATGTACAGAAAACGGTAGTATCCTACAAGACAGAAAGGTATTGAAATAGGATTAAAATTTAAAATAAATGCATTGCTCTCTTAGTAAGACCATGACAAATTTATCACAGTCTGTACCTTTCTGAATCATATAGTGCAAAATTTGCTCAATAAGAGCAGTGGCACAGTTCGCATCTTCTAGAACGGGTAAGTATGTTGTGTCAGCGGAGAAGACCTCTAGCATCCGCATCGGGACTGCCACATTCAGACTGTCTTCTTTACATGCTTGTAGCAGCCTAGAAAAAAAGAGAAAATCATTAGCAACTGATATATGCAGCTTGCTCTAATAACAAAAATATCACTTTATCATCTTGAGAAAATTTACAGATTTACAAGTTGCTATGACGGACTACACAAAGTAATATTTGAAGAGAAAATCTAGTTTGTACCTGCAACAGTGTCCCAGTATCCTTTTGATCTGAAACAGACAACTCTGTCTTTCTGGCCCCACCAGCAACTTGACAAACTGTGCATGGTGCTTTATCAAACTCTGACACATCCAGATCTAAAACAGTTAAGGCATTTATGCAATTTCATTTATAAAGCATCTTTAAAAGGAAAGAACGAAAAAATATATATTGTTGACTCTTTTAAAAGGGTGCAATTACAGGGAAGTTTCTACACTGGCAATGTGTGCCCTTGTGATTATTTAACCAAGAGGAAAAGAAGAAAGTATTGTGATCCGTCTTTACCATTCTCTGTGTGTCTTCACTCATTCTGTAAAAAAAGAGAAGCTGGCGAACTAGTTGGCTGAGAGTTCCACTATCTGCAAGTTGAGGGCCAGAGCCTGACTGGCACTGACACACACAGTGGTCAAAGTGGCCCCTCTGAATGGCATACTAAAAAAAATAAATCATACGTTAATAATACGGTTGTCGATCAGCTGACTACAAGGCTTACAGTTATACAGTATGCAGTCTTTAAAACAACACTTGTAGAGTGAGTGGTTCTATATACTTGCTGTTTCCGGTCTTGGTATCCCCTTATGTAGGACTGAATGATGATTGCATTTTTAAGTCTTTTCCTTTCATCCTGAAAGAAATGCAAAGATAAGTAAAGCCCTATATGACCACCAGACGCTATTTGTTTACAATTTTTACATTTACATTTGTGGTTTCAGCTGATCATTCAAAGCCAGCATAATTTGACTAAATATAATAATAAGGGCAAGCCTTATGCAATATATATTGTCATTGCAGTTGCTATCAAACTGTCACCACATAATTCTCAACATAAGGGATTTTACCATCACAAGTAACAAAAAAAACTGTGGCAATACTAAAGACATAAATTTACATGACTTTGAAAGACATGCAAATATTGAGTTTGGCTTTCCCTTCCACTTACATCACCATATCTGACACTCACCTCCCTTTTTCTTCTTTCTTCTTGTGTTCGATGAAGAAGTGATGCTTTTTCCTCCTGTACAAAAAAGTACATGTGAGACATTAACAAATAAGTAATCAACAAGGTAGTACAACAACTTTTTTCAAAGGTATGTTGTGCATACTAAAAAATTGTCAAACAAATAGTTTACAAATAGTAAAAAATGTCAATTTCCAAGTAGGCCAAATTCCAAGTAAAAAATAATTCTCAAACTTTCAAAAGAATGATGCAGTATAGCAGAAAAAGTGGTATCACATAATTAAAGAAAAATCTATTAAGTCGTTAAATTGTTTAATTTAGACAGCATTGCATATCAAAAACTTACTTTTCTGCTTGCACCCCCAAGGGACACCTTGGGTGTTCTCCTGAAATCTCCCTCAAAACTGAACATGGTTATGCTATTTCCATCGAGCAGCAGTCAATCCTATTACCTGTGTACTGCAACAAAGTTTTGCGACTGCAAGAAAGAGAAAACAAAAGGAGATGAAACTGGAATACTGCCAATTATACCAAAGCACAACACATACTATGATGTGCGTAGTGTGATAGAGTGTGTATTATCAGACTGTACAAGTACTAGTCTGAATAACAATGGGATGTGGTATTAAAGAATATTAACATTAACGTTAAGACATGGTGGAAAAAATTTATACAGCCTAAACCTAGTGATAGACCTATATGTGCTAAACATTTCAGTGGAAGTGAATGGAACAACGCCATTACTAATAATAACTAACGTGGCTCTTCTTCCCAGGGGTGATCAGCATTATAAAACATCTCTAATTATATTGTTTCTAGATCACTACACACTATGTACTTCAAAAACAAACAAAACTAAATAATTCAAATCAAATATTATTGCACCAATATCAAACTATTAACCTAACTTAAGATTTGGTCATAACTACGAGTCAAAATGTGTTTTTTGAATACAAAACGAATTTATGTAAAACATTTGCCCTGCCAAGCACCACATCTCAGTATTGGAAAGGGGCCTGTTAGTCTGTCGAACATGGTTCTAGAAAAAAATGTGTTTCATAAGAGACAGCTACATTGATTGTTACATCGAGCCAGGCTAGTTAGCTTGCTAAATCCGAAGTAACTAATAGCACATATTCCATCACAATTTCTGAATTGTGTGCTTTTAACCTTAGGTGGGAAAGACCATTTATACGTATAGGTGCTTTCTTTTCAGTCAAATCATATGAACTTCTCTGTTAGCCTCTTGGCTAAAGGTTCTTTGACTAGCTAGCTAATGACTCAGCAGCAGTTCAACTGTCTTTAGCTCTAACTATTCAAAACATACCTTTAATTTACACATATAAATGTGCGTTATTAGGGGTATGAGACCACTTAGCGAGAAATAAGAAGGTATTATGAAAACATTGTCAATTGTGCGCTCTTCTCTGACATGTTAGTTCAGAGGGAAACAAACTTCAGTCATATGTCGCTTCTAGAGTCTTCTAGTGATTTCATTCAAGTTTTACCGCTTTTACTACCTATATGTCTTACGAATACATGAAATACAAATTGTTTACCTGTTTTTACTGAATGATCAGCCGAACGTTAGAGTTCAGCGGCTGGATAACAACGAAAACAAAACCAAAATCGTTGCTTCTTGCTCTACAGCACAACACACAGAACAGCCCGCCCACTCGGTTACAGGGTCATCTCTGATTGGATAACACAACCCTTGCTACCAAATGATTCGTTAAAAGTGGCGTCAATAATTCGCACAAAGTCACAATTACTTCCTGGATGAATCCCAGAATTGAAAGGAAATCAGTGGAAGCGCTAGGATCCTTGCTCCTGGAAACTGAATTGGATTTCATCTCCCTTATGCATTTTATAAAACCAATTACTCGTGGATTTGTTTTAGATATAAAGCATTTATAAATAATATACCAACTGATGTTTTTGCGACTCTAGAAAATAAACTTAGCACATTTTAAGATTTATATGTATAAATACCTAATATGTGCATAATGCAAAACATATTTGGAATTATATTAAGGAATAAAAGTCTCATTTTATTTCATTTATTTTAGAATGCATTTTTAACCATAAAACTAAAAACAATCATCTGAACAAAAAGAAAAATAAGTACAAAACATTAAGTTTTAACTGATTTTTGTTACAAATAGTTTTTATGTTCCTAAATTAAAGTATTGTAATCTTCCACACATTGCTTGGCATCTGATACATGTTAGGCAGCATTAGCAAGACTGAAAACCACTCAGTATCTCGTATATGTTATAGAAGGATTTATGAGTTATTGATTGATCATATTCTGCCTTTTAGACCTGAAAAGGGGATAACGAGCCACTACAGCAAGTCTCCTGGAGCTGCTTCAGAATACAAAATGGGGGTCTCATCATCTCAAAAGGTCTCTAATTTTGAATGATGTCAAAAAGGGTCACACATTTATGTCACTCCCATGAGTTATATGTCTCCATAACTCTTTGTTGAGAGTGTTTAATTACTAAATTGTTCAAAAAATCTCAAAGGCATTGTATTTAGGTACAATGGTATTTTCGACTTTACAACAATGGCTTGAATTTTAATTATGTGTCAACAGTACTTTATACATTTGTTAATGAACAATTTATTAATTTCTACAAAGAGGTAGTGATCATGCATCCTATACATTTGTCATAAGCATGCCAAACATGAAAATTATTCTAAAATGGTTTATTATATTTAATTTGTACTAAAGGAGGTGTACCCAAATCTTAGCATTAATCAGTGCAAATAGCATCTTACTAAATTCCATAAAACATTTCAAAGATAAAACACAAACTTAACCCTCGAACAGCACAACCTAAAATCCCAACACAACATTTTTTTTAAAGATATATTTAGTCAGTGAGTAACGTTACAGCTGAGCATGAGAAACATTTACAGGAATGTAATAAAAATAGAGATAGGGGTTACAGAGGATAAAGAGTTTTACATAAAAAAATACTATCAATTGACCTTGACATCTGTGTTTGTGGCAAATGTGTTGTTCCGCAATGTAAAACAATGCAGAAAACTCATTTAAAGAGAGTAAAGGAATAATATTAAGGTACCAGCCGTGGCATCCCAGATTATATAATAAAATCAAGTTGCTATTTATGTAAAAACATTTTTAAGTGATTTTAAGACTTTAAGGAATACAGCAGCAGTAGGAGAATAGTCAACATTACAGCCATTATTATTATTTTTATTATTAGCCTGTTATTATTATTATATTTTAATATTTATTTATAAAGGTGTATAATTTTTTTAAATCATCACTGGCAAATGTGCAATGCTAAATGTGCAAGTTCAAACCACTATAGCTTATAGGGCTTATTTAAAAAATACTTTTTTTCTCAGCATGTTTACATTGAACTGGTCCTGGCATGTTTTTAATATGGCTATTTTTAAGAATGTTTTTTTTAGAATGTCAAACCAGACTGTATTAAATGTTAAGAGACATTGCTTTATAAAATATGTATAACTCGTTTAAATAAACAGCGACGCCTTTGCTCTGGTTATGACAGGTACAAAATGAGTTCATCTGAATTAGCCTGACATCTGGTGACGTCGTCAATCACGGGCTCGTGTCAAGGAGAGAGGGGACTCGCGGGTCATCTCGTTTAAAGCACATTTTAAATTACACCAATAACAGAATTGTGTGTATACGTTCATCACATTAGTGTACTCTACCGATGTGTTTTCGCTTGTGGACACCTGGCTTTCAACCCGTCAACAAGTTTGTTTGGTCCAGTGATTCATCTAAAAGATAATGCCATGCATGCAGACTTATTGAAGCAAACAGATAAAAATCTCCATTCGATTGCCAAATGGGATTTGGTAGCATGAAAAGCGTTTAAAAGAAATTATCTTCATGTTCAGTCCTTAAACAAAAAATATTTATTTATATAATGCAAATATCATTATCAACCAACACCGAAATGCATTTAAAACAGTCTATCGTTTATTTTAAGAAACCATCCTCCGCAAATTGATAAAAGCATTATAAGTTACAAATGTGTTTAAAAGCAGTGCTATATATACATTTCAATACAGTTCCCATTCTGATCGAAAATATTGCAATAAAAGAGACACTACAGGTCCCGTAAAATTGCCTTTTCATAATGAACACATTTACCAAGGATAATTAATATATAAACTATTTCGATTTGTCATTGTGATGTGTATTCCACTTAATTGTGAAAGTAATTACCGAGCGAATGAACAGCTTTGAGAAGAGTCCCTGGTTTAAGGCCCTGCTATATCAGGGTGCAATAATAATTTTACTCTCTCCTGATGTGATGAAAAAGAGCCATAAATCTTGCTGATCGCTGCAGGTCCACAGCTTCATAATTCACTGCTGCTGTAATAGAAATATTCATGCGATCCCTTAATGAAATTAAAACTGGGAGGTAGACAAAGCAGTCTTGTTTAGACGAGAACATTTGAAGTTTAAAGGGGAATGTTTTAATACAAGACATGTAGGGGATCCGAGTGCGTCAAATGCGCATTTATTTATAAATGGGAGATTGAAACAGGCTAAACTTAAAAATACAGTTCTGTAAAATGTAAATCCTTTTTTTTAAGTGGCTAGATGCAAAGGCATTGGGTAAGATATGTTATTGGCTATTATAAAAATATTTTAAAAGCAAATTTAACTACAAAATTAGTCCAATAATAGTAACAAAAAGCTCTCCTGTCTACAGCTGTTAGGAATTGCACGTAAAGCTGAGTTTTTCTACTCTATTACTAGCTATTATTTTGAAATCGGTCACTATATCATAGGCGAAGCAAGCTCGAGACTTGTTGATTTCCCCAGAGCAAATAAACGCGTGCGACCGGTCTCTAGAGACTGGTTAGCTGATGAATTGAGGAAAACTAATCCGCTTTATTGGTATGGTTAAGGGCAACAGAGTGTCAATAATTCTCTCTCTGACCCCTTTCTCCATTAGCTTAAAGAGGCTTATAAGAGGAAAGGCCACAAAACGGGACACAGACATTCCATATCTACATCCTTCCATGTGCCTATAGCTGAGTGAAGAATCATACGTTCGTTGAAGATTACATCGAAAAACATTTAATGTAGCACAGGTCTATCGTTTGATATAATGTAGCCCTATTTTCCCATCGAATATTTTCGTCAAGGTAATCACAAAATAATAATTTTGCCCATGCATTTAATTTTAACTCGTTCAACAATGCTATCCATGCAAATCCGGTGAAATATATGAATATATATCCTAGCCTAGTTTAAAATTTCGTAATTAGCTATTTAAAATAATTCCTGCATGTTAAGCTGTAATTTTAAAATCATCAATCATAACCTTGTTGTCTGAGGAAAATTTTTAATTTACACATTTAAAATGGATTATATGGTGCTTAATTTATATGATAATAAAATTAATATTCAAAGAGCCATGCGTTATATTTTTTGCTCGGATTCTAAAAAAAATATCAGATCATTGAAAAAATAATTGAAGTTTGGCAGTCGGTCGCTATCGCGCATAATTATTGTGCAAGTATATCTTTAAAACTATCATTGTTAAAATGTCATAAAAATATAATAAAAACAATATAACTCAGTCATCTTTGTTTATACAGATGCTTCGCATGTTGACAACAAATAAAAAGTAATAACTATAAACCAGTTTGTTGGGATCATATGCGTTAATTGTTGAAATTCATTAATGAGAACACATTCCTTCAGGATATCTACACTGCAGTTTTCTACCATTCAATTTAGCTACTTAAATTACTGGTATGATCTGTAAAACATTTTAAGAAAATTAGTTATGTTTGAGCTATTTGTTTTTGGTACAATTTCAACTTCAACAGAATTTTAATTCTTATTCCAAGCGCCGAATCCCTGTCCAATAGGATGTTCACAAGGATGACGTAAACGCCCAATCCACACCCTCTCAGGCAGCAGTTGACAAGTGGACTTCTGGCTTGCACACCTTCCCAAGATCATAACTTTAAACAGAGGAGCGGTGACACTCGTGAGAGCTTTTTAAGTTTCGAACAACGCGTTAATCTGTTTGTGAGGTGGGCCAGATGGAGAAATCTAAAAACTTTTGCATCGACGCGCTTCTTGCTGTTGATCGACCAAAAGTGCAGACCTCACCGCTGGCGCTGGTCACTTCCCTGCCCACCTCTTCCGAAAGTGTCCAGGCATCGGAGTTGAACGCAAACTCCGAAGCCCTGCGGACCGAGACTCCGTCACCCCCCAGGATATCATGCGGCTTGATCCCTAAACCGGGTTTCTTGAACACTCCACACTCAGGCATGGTCGGACTACACCCTCAGAGCAGCACCGGGATTCCTCCTCAGACTTTATATGGCCATCCAATGTACACTTATTCAGCCGCAGCACTGGGTCAGCACCCTGCCCTGTCTTATTCCTATCCGCACGGGTCACATCACCATCACCCGAATGACCCGCTTAAACTCACCGCCAGCTCCTTTCAGCTCGATCACTGGCTAAGAGTGTCAACTGCGGGAATGATGCTTCCAAAAATGGGAGATTTTGGTGGTAAGTTATTCTTAAAAGTACAATAATATGAACGTAAATTTGGCACCAAATTTATAACATTATTTATGCGGTTTGTTTATCAATTTTTATAGGCCTAAATTTTCTTTTCATGATTATTTTATATATTTATTAGTTGTTGTTTATTTATTTTCACTACATAGTCTGAATCATTATACTTTCAAGATTTAATTTCGTGCATCTGTTAAGTGTAATGCATCACATTTAAAACATGCGTTTGCAATGTCAGTGAAGTAGTTGTTTCACACTAAGACAGAACGAACTCTCTCTCTTTCAAAGAGGAACTACAGTAAAATGAACAGATAATGGACAGAGGGAAAGTGGCGCACGAGTGTGAAAACCCCAGCCTGCCAACTGTGTACACTGCAGACACTGCCTCTCTGTTTCGCTGCTCGTCTGCAGATTTTCTCAAACCTCTTCCAAACAAATCAGATAGGGTGGAAATGTTACCAGATGTACTAACAATGCAATGGCACATAGAACCTATGTGTGATTCGGAATCGGTGTTTAAAAATGAGAGCTTTCAACATTTTTGAAAGGAAAAATAAGCATTTATTTTTCTTATATAATACACATTATTTAAAATTCTTTGTGACTGCTGCATGCGGTAATATAAAGTGTAATTCAACTGGTGGACATTCATCAAAAAGCTAAATCTACCAAATGACGGCCCAAAGTTTATGGCAGAGTAATAAACAGACGCTATTTTTTTCCAGTGTTGTATAACATATAATATTTTTTAAATAGGAATTTATTTTTTATTAAATGTATATATTTTATATTCTGCAGGTCAGGCACAGTCAAATTTACTGGGAAAGTGCAGAAGACCAAGAACGGCGTTCACAAGCCAACAGCTCCTTGAACTTGAGCATCAGTTTAAATTGAATAAATATCTATCCAGACCCAAACGCTTTGAAGTGGCCACATCATTAATGTTAACAGAAACACAGGTAAACCAACTCACATGTTTCCATCGTTTTGTCCCAGTACACAAGCATAGGCCTATTACAAATGAATTTATTTTGTTAAACAAATTGTATAAATATCCGTAAATTTAAAAAGCAGAAAAGAAAACATTTCTGTTATATTAGAGCTAATTAAGCACAGTAAGGTCGATTGTTCTGAATTATTTAAAAATGTTTTGATTATAAATGTTTTTATTTTCAGGTAAAAATCTGGTTTCAGAACAGGCGTATGAAATGGAAGCGTAGTAAAAAGGCAAAAGAACAAGCCGCTCAGGAGGCCGAGAAACAGAAAGGTAAAGGAAATCAGGACAAAATGGATGGACTGGAGCAGAAGGATTATCAGAAGGCAGACACGGGCAAAAGCAACAGAATACGGGACTTTAGAGACAGTGACGACGACGAAGGAGATGATTACATGTTGCATTCATCCGACTGTTCCTCCGACGATGAACGAGCCAATACCAGTGATTTGAGTCCACAACCGTGAGACGTGTCGTTTACATAAAAGACTTGTAGGCCTATATGCGAAGTTTGTGATTTGCATGTTTTATCATCCTGCGGTCATTAGGAAAATGGGTCTAGGCGTGCAGAGGTGGGCGACCATCCAAACATTGACTGGATTCCTCTTCTGAAGATATAGTCTGATGTTGTTTCAGAGCATGTGATTAAATGCATTACATCAGGCAAAATAGATAAGAATCACTATGAGTAATAAATAACATCAGTAAGATGTTTCTCTTCGATAACCACTGCGTGTTACAGTTTGTTCCTCTTAACCCAAGTGGAATGAAAACCTGATGTTGTTTCGCCAGTCATTTACGACCAGAACCGTATTATTTTTGTACAATGTATTTATAACAAAATTGCTTTAAAAATGCATGTAAATTATTATTTAGGTGTATCATTTAAGCGCTGTGAATAAAATTATTTTTGTTTCTAATTTTCAATGTCTTTTTAATTTGTAACTATGCGGTCGATAACTTAAATATTGCAGATTTAAACACGATTGCGCGCCTGAAGTCCAGAAGGAAAATACCGTAACAAGAAACGAGTTTGATTTGAAGGGATCTCTGTTGACAGTGCCGTGCTCGGGTCATGGGAATCGCTGTTTATAGAGCTCTCATATCCGTGCAAATTTGCGAGTAAGCATACTCGAATATGGCGAAACATTTCTCACCCCAGCACGAATGGGCACCCAATTATGAACCTTTGAAACAAAGCCCATCTATCATCAGAGGTCGGTTTTATATGCCAAATCGCCCAAGTCTTTCATATTGCGGTTCAACCCTAATTAATTGAATAGAATTAAATTGACCTCGGTGGTAATTTTAAGGCACTTCATGATATAGTCTTATAGGCTATAGCCCGAAGTTTAATTTGTGAATGATGTAACTTATCAGGAAGAAAATTAATGTACATCTTCGGGTAAACCAGAGGCAAAGAACTCGGACTTAGGAAGGACATGTAATGAAAACGATAAAGAAAGGGGAGTGTTGGATTAGTATACATCAAGCCTTTTTTAATGTTCTTTTCGGCAATCTAATTGAGGTCTATTTCGCATAAGTGCATTTCCTCCTTTATTAATAACGACATGCTTTACTGGGTAATAAACCCGGAGATCCATCTGGTCTTTGCCAAGAAGCTTCTTTGAATCAATTAGAGGACATTTAAATATAATCACCATCTAATCCTGTAAGTCCAGGGCCATATTCAGACACTGATTGTAAGCTGAAAAGATTCGGAATTCAAATAGTGAGGCATTTTCGGCATTTATATCGAAAATAATTTCTCTGTAGTCCACATTTAACTGTTTTTCTGAACGAATCCATAACAACCAGCATCTCTTTCATTGTTGAAAACCAACACTGACATGCCTAATGCATTAAAGTATAATTAAAAGTTTTATAGGAGTTCTGTGGTTATCAAAAGTTTCAGGACAAAATCCTCCAAATTATAAGATATAGTAAACATCTTTATGTTATAGGTCCCACAGGTTAATGCAGTTTGTAGTAGTAAAGTTTCTATAATAATCGCAAAACATATTCAAGCAAAGTTAAGTAAAAACAGTATCAGTAAATACAATTTTCCAAATAGCTTTTTTAGAACATCATTCCAAGCCACATTGTGAGTATCTAAAAATTAAGTTAACCATAAAACCCCTTCATTTGCTATTTTTGGTATATTAAGGATTTTTGTGTCTGTAAAAAAATTATATAGAAATTTAAATGTTGCCGTCAGCTGGTTCTCAGTAACTTACTGTAGATTTAAATGTTATGCTCAACAGTTTGTTCAAAGTTAAATGAAAATTAAACATGAAAAAGTCTTTATAGAATAAAACTATAAAATAACAGCCTCATCATGCAACGCATTGGGAATCAGAAATTCTCAACCATTTTCAGTTTTTCCTTCAGATTTTGTTTCCCACAATGCTTTGCATGATGCTATTATTTTAGTTTTATTCTGTAAAGATAAAGACTTGTTAAGGTTTAATGTTCATTTAACGTTGAACAAACTGTTGCCAGTAAATAACATAAATTTAAATCTAAGTTACTGGCAACCAGCTGCAAGTAACACTGTAATTTCTACAGATTTTTTTGCAGTCCAGTATATGTTTTGATATAGTAGTCATTTTACAGTACTATTGCTTTACTGACAGTCGCATTTAAATTTATAGAGTGGTAAGAAATGGGCATATTGTATATTATGCAAGTTGGGTAATAATGACTTAATAAAAAATATACTTGAAGAATATAACACAATCACATGACATGAATAAAAAGCTTACAATACAGAATTAATCTGGTCATCCTCAGTAGTTAGCAGTCAATTTACTGTTAAGTTAAGCCTAATTTAACCTACCTGTATGTTTACCCAGCTGTTTGTGTGTAAAGAACTAAACCTTATCAGTACCACTACCTAATGATCGGGAAAGTGGCCCACTCACATTACTCGTGGTAACTGGGTGAGAGACTCGCTTGCATAAGTGTCTGCATAAGACAAAGTGATGACAAAACAGGAAATAAAGAGGAAATTGGTAAAAATCAAACACCTATGGATACGTTAAAACTATGTACAATGGTTCTCTGAGATTTATGAATTGAAAAGAATGTTAAATTATAAGCCAAATAATGTCTGATATATATCCCAGGGTCTTCTGTAGGACTTCTAATCGTGTTGTTATCAGTTCAAAGGCAATTTTGCTTCCTATTGCCAGTTCAAACTAGGGTCAGTATCAACCTTCCTATGATCTCACAAAGGCAGACAATAGCCACTAAAACACGCATACTATTTACAATCACCTGTGTGTATCTTAGTGGGCTGGTCCTCCATTATACGCTTTACCTCACATATGGTGACAATGTTGTCTTTGTCAAAGGGTGGAAAAGCGGACCTTCTGTAGGTTACCCTCCCTTTTCAGCTCTGAAACTGTGAGAAAAACTACCAGGCTGATGTGTCATTATTAGGGGTCCTAATGTGACAGTCTGTTTGATCTGACACTGTGGTATGTGATAAGGTTTAATTAATCAGGCCTAGAATCGAACAGATAGGTCTTTCAACAACAAGTCAGGTACTATTTGATTCAAGCAACTGAACAGAAGAGCATTCAAATTGCTATATGGGGCTTGTTCTTGATCCTCACAGAGCTAAAAAAGCATCAGGTTTCCACTGCCTGACCCTAGATCCACACTGTGGGACTGATGTCAAGTAATGGAGATGTTGCTAATGAATTAACAATGGACATCAAATGTAGCGGTAACCCTCTGCTATGCTATGAAAGTCGGTCACATCCGGAGCCTTGCTAAATGTTTCTAACAATAGCAATGTGCTTCACTGGAGTGAAAAGAAGTTGTGCTCTTTACTGAACTAAATTAATAGATTACATTCTTTAGCTGAATTTCCATTCAATGTTTTCTTATTTGTACTCCAGTGAAATGTTAAAAAAACAGCTTTTATTTTTTTAATTAATTTTTATTAGATTTTGTTTCTGAATGAAAGAACTAAAATAAAAGTTTAAAAAAAATTTTTTAGCAAACAACACAGAAGTGTCAACTTGTTATTTAAAAAAAATTGATAAGATGCTACACTCTAAAAACAAACGGTGCTATATAGCACCAAAAATGGTTCTTTGCTCGTAATCATAGAACCATTTTTAGTGCCATATAGCACCGGTGAAGCACCTGTGTAGAACCAAATAGTGCTATGTAGAACCACCATATGTGGTGCTATATGGCCCCTATTTGGTTCTACACAGGTGCTTCACCGTTGCTATATGGCACTAAACGGTTCTTCTATGATTACGGGCAAAGAACCACTTTTGGTGCTATATAGCACCGTTTGTTTTTAGAGTGTATACGTTTTTTTTTTTTTAGTAGATATACGCCAGTTCCCACCCAAAGGTTGTGATATATAAAAAAAATAATGGGGGAATGGGTTTGCAAGGTGGGATCTGAGAATGATTCATGTATGCACACTTGCAGGTGATCTGTGATTTAAAAGTTTTATAAGTCTTAATATTTTTTGGCGTATGCCAATTTTTGCCTTTTGTGCGTACGTAGACTTTTAGTAAGGATTCTACACACAGTTTTATTAATGAGACCCCTGATCTGTAAATAAAAAAGACACTGTCAGATCTATTCCCGTCACCATGTAGTCATGAATATTATTCAAGAGATATACCACTTAATACAAATGTGATAATCTAGTCCATATTTGTACACTGAATTAGCTTTTTAATATTCCAGTTTTTTATTAATTTCCAAAATACTTATAGAAATACTGTGTTAAATGGGTAGAGATCAATAAGTAAGAAACTAATAATACATGAAAACAATAGTTCAGATAAGAGGCAATCCTTAAAATTGACAAAAACGCCAAAATCAGTGGATATTTCATTCTCCATCTCTAAAGATAAAATTTATTACCATGTCAACGATTGGCATGTTTCTCATGGTCTGAAAACAGGTTCATTCATTGCATTTGGGTCCAATGCATCACACACACACACATCTGTGCACATTTCAGAAACACAGCACACATATATGTTATTATTGTATGCAAGCTCTACAGCTTAAGCTTGGCTTCCCGGGCCTCCATGGCCCTGGTGGCGACCTCGGCTCTGTCTATTAGTACCTTGGCTTGCTCAGCTGGTTCTTGTGTATGAGCGTTCCGGAGCAAAAAGTGACTGATGAAAAGCTTCAAGCCTTCCCGAAGCATTCCTAGATTTGGAATTCCAGAGATCCTGGCACACAATGGTAGACACACAGGAAGATATTGATACACTTGGCCACACACATAATTTAGATCATTCTTTTCAATATATATAAAAAAATGTGTTTACATTTTATATGTTTTATATTATTGTAAAAATGTTGTATCTAATGATGTAAGCTACTGAGGTATGTAAAGAGAAACTCCTAAACAAAAACTATAAAATATTTAATTTTTTTTACCAACTATAGAATGCAGTCTTGCTGATTTGACTTTATAAAATTAGAAGCTAATAAAATGCTGAACATTATAGGACATCATACTCATCTGTGTAATTTAAAGACTCACCTGCCAAATATGTTCACAAGGTCCTCCGGCTCTGTATCTTTAAGGAGTTTTAAAAGGATCTGCTTGAGGAATTTGACTTTTGGCTTATCTAGCTCCCCAAATTCGATAGCCTTATAAAAGCAAAAATAAAGAAACATGGGTATACCACACTTTAATTTAAATACAGGATGATAATACAGCATTACTTAGAGATTCTTACTAGAATTTTAAAATTGTGACTTTTTACCTTAAGAATAGAAAGAGAGAGACATTTTCTGTGTAAAATATGTGTGACCAACTGGACCAGATTACTAAACGACGAGCTGGAAAGGTTTGCCAGGTCTTTGAACTTATCCCATAAACTGAACTGAAATGTCATCTAAAGAAACAAAGGAAAATGAATTATTGTAAGGTTTGGATTAAATAGATTTAATTTGTGATTCAAAAACAGTAAACAGCTACTAGGTTTTACATTACATAACTGGATGTTAACAGGTTTATTTATATTAGCAGTTCTTATTTATTATAATTTAATAATTATTTTAATATCATTTAAAGCAAAATTACCCAAGTAATAAAATAAATTCTAGAAATCAGCTATTTATTAAAATGTTATGAATGGTCTTGGTTAAGCACAATTTAGACATAGAAAAGTTAAATATAAAAAGCATCAAGCTTTTCCACTCTACCTGAAACCGACGGTCATGTGAGCAAAATTTTTCTGCCAGAACTGCATAAAATCTGTTAAAGGTTTTCTCCTGAAGGCAGCAGTCCATCAAAACATGAACAATTTCCCGCTCCTGCTGGTCTTTCAAACCTAACCTAAGAGAAAAATGTTATGTCTGAGATGAGCAATTCATTATGTATGCATTTTGTACAACAATTTGCAATGCACTATGGGTCTCACACCAAGCAAATTAAAAGAAACCATGCATGACAACCTAAGATAAAATAATTGGGTTTACTGTATTTTTTTTTCCAAGCAATGCACAGAATGCCCGTCTTATTTTTTCGGAAAAAAATTCTCGGAAACGTTAAGATTGATTAAACTTACACAACAAATAAATGTCATGTCTTCTAGTCTAGAGGTTCTAGACAGCCACTAGGTATTTACAAACTATCGTCAGAGCTACATGTTGAAGAAAAAGTAAGACTTTTGCATCATGCAACACATTTAATAAAAACCTAAAGGAAAAAATATAATCCCACACCAACTCTTAACAAACCTTAGAAGTTTCTCAAAGGCATCCAAATAGTCTTCACTTGACATAAGCACACAAAAAATGTTCCTCCTGATGTCTGTGTTCATTCTTTGTTTGCGTGCAAGCTCCAAAATCTTTGCGCTATACTGCAAATTTATGACGAAAAATAAGTTACACATGCCAAACTGCACTTTAAGGTACTGATGTTTCTAAATAAGCAATGATACTCATAATACGCCTTCAAAAGTTTCCTACTTGTTTCCCTTCGGTGGGTTGAGTGGTTGTCTTGTTTCCGTGGTCATCAATCATAGGTGCTCCACTCCAGGAAGATCCCACAATCCACCAGCGGCCAACACGCTCAGCTTCTAGAAGATTGTCTAGTGACACTCTCAACTTCATGTCACTGCTACCTGCACTACTGTGAATCTATCAAGAGTAAAGACAGCATCGCTAATGAGCAAAATTACACTGAAAGAGATGCAATCATGAAAAAAGACAACAACCATTTATTGTTCCTGTTAAATGGCAAAACTAAATGAATGTGCACATCCCAAACTATGGAGTTAGTCTGACCTCTAGTGGACAGTGTTTGTTTATTGATACAATAAGATAATAAACATTTATTTTTAGGTTTGAATAATCTTTTTTCTCTATGAAAGGACTCCACCAAAAATACTTTTCTGATCATTCTGACCAATAGAGGCCTGGACATCATGTGACCCTTTCTGTTTGGCCCCCATACTGGCAGGCAAGAACAGCTGGGAGTGAATATGAAATGAATGGTGCCAGCAGAAGTTTCATGGCAACAAAGTTCACTGTGCACTTTAATTAAAAATATATAGATATGTACATCCAATCTTAATAGATGAAACAAATCCCAATAATGCCTTTTAACGTGTATCATCCCAGGTATTTTCCACATTTTAAACTCTTTTGTGTAATTTCAGGGTTACAATTACACCTAAAACCCGTATAAACCGTTTTATCTGGTCCGAACTTTACTTCCAGTTTCTGTTTGTTTAATGGTCTGACTAGTTGCTGAAACTGAACTCTTAAACAAATACTTTGTCGAAAATAACAAATGTTTTGGGTTTCTATGTAATCTACGTGTTGTTAATTTTGCTTGTTATATAAATAAACTACTTTAAAAGGAGTTTGTTGTTATTTATTCTTCGCAGAGTTTACCGGAAGTTACGTGATGACCACGAAAGCCGCGTGTTTATGTTGTTACTGCTGAAACCGTCTACATCATGTTGAAATAGTCAGGTTTGTAAGGTATAAACAAACAGCCAAACAAAATTACTGTTTAAACACTATTAATACCAATGCTATAGTGCTAAAGTGCTCTATGATTTACTGCCAAAAAGGTGGAGTTTAGACTTTGTGCTATCAACTTCAGGAGCACTTATATAAAGTAAATATAACTAGTAAACAGTGTGTTTCTGTATTCGTCATGCACCTTATAAAAACAGCAAACTAACATAACTGATGCATTAAAACAACTTCATTTTTTCTCACCAAAGTCCTCTGCAGTTTCTTTAATTTTTCCACAGGTTCAGGGTCATAACCAGGAATCTTTCTCATATCGTTGTTCTTAAGGGCCAGCATAGTCTCCAACATAAAGCGAATCTAAAAGGCAAGTCAGCATAACAAATAAAGTTATATACCTTAAGAAAAACTAGTAAAACTATCTGAAATATAGTGGCAGTGCTGACAGAACTGGTATATTAAGTTGCTTTTCCACTGTGTTTCAACTTAATATTTTCAAAGAAAAAGTAAGAAAACAATAAATAATCTGCTTTCCAAATAGATAACTTATGGCCAAATCAATATGACCTGTATCTAGGTGTTGTAACAGTATTATGAGTAAGGTACCATCAGTGGTACAGATAACATCACATTCTTGTAGATATCATTGGTAAAAGGGACATAAATGTAATGCATGGCCTGTTAGTATAATCAGTGAAAATGGTTTTCAGTCTTACTCTTGTTTGGTCCTGAAAACGTTCTCCTTCAGCACTGGCTTTTCGCTGAGCTTCAGAGATGAGCTCTTTAAGGGCTAGCGGATCATCCTTTCTCAGAACAAAACCAACATTCTTCAAGACCAGTAGAACTAGTTCTATATCCTTGGAGCTGAAACGTGTTACCAGCTTCTTCAAAATGTCAAAGACCAAAACAGCGTGGACCACCTGGAAGTTGTAGAGGTGGGCAATCATGCACACCAAGTTGTCACACTCTTTGTCTGTAACATTTTCCTGACTGTACATTTTATCAAACTGTCGGACCACAGTCTCCAGAAAGTTAGCTCCAACCTTAGAGAAAACAATAAAGTGAGAATTAAAACTCTGACTATAGGTAACTTTGTTAAATATTAACATCATTCAATTATTGCAAAACATCACAATATGCATATTGTATTATGCACATTTGCGTTGTTTCCGTATATCTTGCAGCCCCACTACGATATACATTCTTATAACATCATATTACTGAGACTAATAATTAACAAGTAAGGACTACACTGTATTACTGTGTTTGAGTTATGCTGCCTTCATGTGCTATCGTAATTATGGTAAATACCAAAATCCCACTTGGAAAATGCACATGAACACCCCTCATGTGGTATTTTCCACTGGGCAACTCGTAAAATATTTTGATGCCCGAGTTGCCGAGATGAGATTACCTTTGACCTTTTCAAAATGGCGGAGACCAGCAGCAATGTCGTGAATGATAAGCATTGTACACTTTTAAACGCTTTTTGCTACTGTTAGCGGATAGTTTTTTGTAGCCTATACAATGTTGTGTCATTGACAATTGTAATATAATAGGTTAACACTCAGTGTCAGTTTTAAAAATACCGTTATGGTTTGGTTTTACCTACCCAGAGCAAATGCTAGCTAGCAGTCAAAATACCAGTTCACAAATGGAAAATACACTTGAACGCAGCAAACTGGTAAATTCTAGTTCACAAATGGAAAATGCACTTGAACACAACACGCTGGTAAATACCAGTTCACAAATGGAAAATATCATCTTTCCCATAGCACGTGAAGGCAGCATTAAACTCAGAAAATGAGATACCTCCAAGCCGACAGTATGATGGAGTACGCTGACGAGTAAGACGTGTTCCATCAGAAGCCTAGATGATAGAGTGAAAATTTACATCATCATTAACAAGTCTTTATTATGCAGTTTTATAGGTGCAGACTGTACAGTTTTGCTGTATTCAAGCAATAAAAATGCTAAAATTTAATTTATGACTAAAAATATTGGACAATTATATAGATCCATTAGAATAACCTTTCAGGCATGAGAGCAGGAGTGACACAAGCAGCCAGCAGAATATCAGTGAGTGTATCATTCATGTCTTTCCTGCTGGTGCTCATGTACAGTTCTTCTAGCTGACTGCTGATGGATGCCATATTGGGCTGACTCAACCTGCCAACCAGAGGGAGATGTTATAAACCTGGCAACATGTTGCCTGAATATTCTGGTTTGTCGATGATGTCGATTTTTTTTCAAGTGGATTGTGGCTGAGGTATTACCTGTTTATCAGACCTTTCACATTGCGC
Organism: Paramisgurnus dabryanus; assembly: GCF_030506205.2. Taxonomy (NCBI): domain Eukaryota; kingdom Metazoa; phylum Chordata; class Actinopteri; order Cypriniformes; family Cobitidae; genus Paramisgurnus; species Paramisgurnus dabryanus. Next base: position 35,683,293 of record NC_133338.1, read on the forward strand.
TTAAGTTTCTCCAGTTCAGCTTTGCGTTTGCTATCTACAGCTTCTCTTAAGTGAGGTGGAACATATTTGCCAACTGTAGCATGACTCTAGAAGAAAAAACAGCATGGATCATGAAGTCATGAAACATAAAACAAGAAAAGTGACTTAAAAAGAGAGTAAGGCTAAATTTAGGCCTAAGAATTATAACATTAGTTAGGTGTAAATTACATACTGGCTCTTTGCTCTCAAGTGGACTTTGTTCGGCTTCATCTTCCTCTCCATCATCATCAGCCTCAGATGCATCAGTTTCATCTTCCCTGTCTTCGTCTTTCTCTGCCTCCTCATCCTCTATTTGTTTGCTGTCCTCTACATCCTCCACATCGTCTTCCATTTGTGTGTCATCCTCTTCAGCATCATCTTCCTCAGTGTCAATTTCACCCTCACTGTCATCTTTTTTCTCATCATCTGTCATTTCCCCCTCACTGTCATCTTCCAACACATCAAAATTATCCTTCGCTTTATCAATGTCCATTTCTTCATCACTTTCATACAGCGCTGTTCCAGATGCCCCAGGCTCAAGAATGCCTAAAATATAATCAAGCCCGTCGTTGGTAAACGACTGAGGAAGACTCTTTTTGTTTTTTCTTCTATTCAGTCCAAGGCGTTTTTCTAATTTTTTTATTTCTTTATCCTCTTCAACATTAGCCTGCAGCAGAGACAGCTTTCTGCTCTCGTCCAGTTTGGACTTCTTTTTCTGCTTTGGCACATCTTCGGCGAAGTGGACTTTTCTTTTGGTCTTATCTACCAGACCACCTTCAGTATCAACGTTGTCCTCTTTTGTCTTCTGTGGTCTTTGAGCTGCAATTTTAAGATTTCCTGTTGGCTTTACGACTGGGTTTACCGTCTTTTTTTCTTTCACGGTCTTCTTATTACCCGTTCCCTCAGCGAGTGACTGACCCGAGTAGTGATATTTCATCTTGGCTTTCTTTAACTTGCGCCCCTCTCTGCGCAACACTCTCCTGCTTTTCTTTCTCACGAATGTTGCCCTTTGGTCGTGCTCATTTTCATCGAAATCTCCTTTGCTCTTCAAAAAGTTATCAACGGAATCCTTGAATTTCTGAAGTTTATCCTTTTGCTTTTTTCGTCCACCTTTTCCTTTGCTCCTGCGTTGCGACTGTGCCTTCATTTTGTATTAGTCTCTCCTGAACACTGAAATGTAGTGAACTTTGTCTGACGGTGCATACAATAGTTATTTATTTATTTATTTTCCTCTCTGAATTGTAACACATGCTCATGCTGAAGGCAGCCATTGATGTCGTTTCATTCTGCGTTTTCTACTTCAAAAATACAACAAAATGTAGCTGCTTTACCGCCATCTACTGAACTGGAGTATAAAATGCTTTTCTTTTGGGATGTTACCAGTGGTTGTTACAATACTTCAGTCTCTCTGCTGTCCACAACAACATTTGAAGGCCCAATTTCTTCCCAATAAAATATAAACATTTATGTTTGCTATGAAAATAACCAAACACTAAAAAATATAGTCGTTTTGTTTGTTTTGATGCAGGTTTTGTCCTATTTTAAGTCATCTTGAGTAAGTACGCTGCATTAACTTTCAAACATCTAAAATGCACATATATAATAGTATGTATGTAAGATAACTGTATGTAATTTAATAGACAGTTCTGTAAAGCAAGAAACGTTCTAGTACTTGTTTTTTTAAAGCACCCTACGCATCTTGTATGACTGTCGCGGAATGATGACGCATTGTATTTTGAGTGTGTTTTGGACGTTTATTTGGCGCTGAGACATCGATTGTTGTCTGTCAATAGAGGGCTTGCAGTAGGCGGGCTGTTTATTTTATTGAGACACTTTTTCCTACAGTGAATGGATTCGCCACAAATATGCGTTGCTAATAAATGTGTTTCTGCAATATGAAGTATGGAAGAAGACGATGTGACCATCAGAGAGCAGAATTTCCACAGCCAAGTGCGCGAGTACATCGTGAGTACGCAACACAATGACCCTATGCGCGTACTGTGTATCAGATCGTATTTATAATACACATGTTGACTAAAACAACCAGTGAGTTTACTGTAATGGGTTACATGATTTGACAAGTTCTTTTAGAAACCGTGTTGTGTCTGTGTTCGATTAGTTAGGCCAGTTAGCCCGTTAGCTTATGGTTAGCTAGAGATATTCATAAATCATAAATTCTCCTGTGCCTTTACATTAGGCATTTTTATGTGTTACTGCACGTCGGGCCTACACTGATTTTTACATTTAACACAATATTATAATATAAGTTAATATAATACTAAAACTATTGTAAGGATATTAGGTCAGCCAGATCCTTGTTTGAAATTGTTACATGCAGGCTGGTTAAATAATCGTAACGTCTCCTAACTGACAGCTGTTTTTGTTGTACATATGAGCACTGCAGTTTTTATTTTGGGTGTTGGGACACGCGTCTCTCCTTCTTGCTTAGGCAAACTTGTTCTCTTGTGTCACAGTTGAATGGATTGCATGATTTGCAAGTGATTGAGTATCACCAATGAATCCATCTGGACTGGCTGTCCTGTCCTAGAATGATGTTACGAGTCCCCTCAGTCTCATTGCAGAATGTTTTGTTTACATCAGCTAACAAGTACATCTAATTTGTGCCACTTCTGAAGTCTCGTCACATTTTAGCGTATAGAGTTACAGTTTTGGCTCTTATAGCTTTATTTACTTAATCATAATTTGTTCTAGGTGTTGTAAGGTGTAATATAAGTAAAAGTTCAAGCATGACCAGCATGTTTACACATCCATCAGTCTGTCCTCTCAAAATACTCTGGACATTGCTGATTCATACCATATATACATGGCTACACATGGCGTAGAATTTTTTAATGAGGTTGCACAACCATCCCATTTGGCTGTTGTTTAGATGCATACAAGACTTCCCTAGCCAAAAACAGTGGATTATTGGACGTACAATCAGCAGTCTTTGCGCAGTTTGAGCTTTCATTGTTTTAATAACGGACGATTCCACAGATTTCCCCACTTAACAAACTTTACACATTAAATCCTGCCATCTAGATGACAAGTTAAACTTCACCATCCACAGCACCATACACATTCAATATAGTAGCCGGGACCTGTGTAGTACCTGTGACGAAATGAATGACACAGAAACAAAAGGTAGAAAACTTGTTTTCCATGAAACAAGCCTGGCCAATGAAATTACAAAACATTATTATTAGCTTTCCGTTGTGAATCGGGCATAGGTAGGGCTGCATGATATTGAGGGGAAATGCTATAGACCAGGGGTCTCCAACCGTTTTGTGAGCAAGGGCTACCACAATGGATAAAAGAATCTTAAGGGCAGCTTTTTAATATTTATCTACTCAAAACGTTTTTTGGTTTTACTTGTTGATTTTATTTTATTTTGCTTGTTGATATTTTTTATGATTGTTTAAAATGTAAACATACATAAAAAGCCAAGCTAATATATAAAAAAGGCTATAAATAAATAATACAATTGAAGCTATTAATAGAAGGTGCTTTAGCTTGCACCTCACAGACTGTGCAGGCAACCTGCAGTACGGTAATAGTTTAAGGTAGTAAAATCTTAAATGATTTAAGTTTAAGTTATATTAATATAATATTATGCAAAACTGCAGATTATATAACAAGCACCCTTTTACTTGATTTCTGGAAAAGAAATGATCATTACCTAAAACTTTGACTATACATAACTTTTTAAAGAATTAAAATTTATTTTCTGTTACAGTATATGTGGTTATGTTCAGTTATGAAGATATTAAGTTAAATTATTGTTTAAATTTATGTTTTTCTGAGAGAGTTATAACACATCAGCTTCAGAATATTTGTAATATAAATAGTAATGCATGTGTAATCCATTAAAGTGTGCAACACTTTAATGGTGTTTATAGTGCTTTTGCATCCTTTTTGAAGCTTGAAAACTTAAGTTTCATTAAAAGGGAGAAGCACAGCACAGGAATTTGGGCTTTTGTCTTTTACAATATCTTGTTGTTTTACAGGTTTCTCTGAAAAGCTTGTTTGCAGGATGGCAGTGTTTGAAATCGCACCTCATGCTGTTATGTCTATTTCTAGGTCTGCTTCCTCCTGTTTGCAGTACTATATATTGTGTCTTATTGCGTCATCACACGCTACAAGAGGAAAAGCGGTAAGAATGATTCATTCAAATTAGCTTTTGATCAAACTGTTTAAATAATTTAAATAAAATTTAAATAAAATAATGTTTTAGAATAATTACCACTGTGTATTGTAGCAGTTAAACTATTTGTTTGCAAAACCTTGATTTTCTTATTGGTGTTAGTTTACCATATTAATACTTTTTGCTAATACAAGTACCATTTTTATATATCTATAACTTCACCCTATATCTGTCCCCCTTATATAATAAACAATCAGCTGCAGCACAAAATGCTATACCACACCACTTTCAGCCTGGGTCACATAAACCGTTTTATTTATTTTTTTAAATTTTTTTGAGTCAACTCCGATTTCCACTTTTGGAGTAATTGGAATTGACTTCATCAACTGCAAATCAAAACAGGGCAGGATAAAGAATACAAGATAACTGAATGAAACTTTACCATATTGGGAACATTTGGGCTATAAACAAATCACCAAAGTCCCCTCAAAAATACATTACTTTGTGCAACGATCATCATCACCAGATGTCTTTGTGCTGACAGGAACACCTTTTTGGCCCTCACTGCAACGAAGTGAACAATTTTCCTAGTGCACAACAAAAGCAAGATAAGCCAGGTCTAACTAGATAGTCTTTCCTTATGGTAAAATACAGAATTTTTTTTATTTATTTTGTTAATGTAGCTTGACTAACATCAGCTAAACCCTGTAGAGAGCATTGGTTGCCACAGAGGTTGTTTTACATGCCACCTGTCTCAGTTAAAGAACAGATGACCTGTGTGAAGCACAGCTGCTAAACTGTATGACCTTAGGTTTTACATAAAGGTACTTTCATGGCTCTGAAAAATTCCTGTTACTGCAGTCTTTGTAATTCATTTAGGAGCGCTCTTCCATACTTTCTTTCCCGTATCCCTTTCTTTGTTTTATTTTACCCTTCATACCCTTGTGCCGACCAACTTGCCTTCTACCATCTGGCTGCTTCATTATGAAGGTTTAGTCTTGTGATTTATGATTATCCTGTATTGTTTTCATGTTGCTTTCAGGTAAATGAACAGAGAGATGGTGCTTTATTCTTATTAAACCATCTGTCGCATTTAATCTGCTTATTTACAAGACAGCTTCATAGGAAGAGCTATTTGTGTTAAAGGATCACAGTAAAAAACTGTGCAGTAGATTAAAAAACAGCTCTGGTGCTTTCCAGATAAAGATGATGTCAGGTCATCATCCTTATCTAAAGACAATCTACAGCGCCACAATAAAATTACTTCCTTTTTTTCAAGTTTGAAATGAATGCCAACACTTCTTTTGCCATGTTTGCTCTGATGTTTGCTTTCTTTTATAATGTTTGCTGTATGCTTGTTACATTTGAAGGTAAACATACAGGCTGCAGTGCATAGTGTTGTCTAGTGTAGCACGATTCTCAAACAAGTGACGCTAATGAGCTTGTAACAAGGAGTTACACGTTAACAACTTTAAACAAGTTTCGTGTAAAAACACTGGAGAAATAAAAAATGTTCATCAAATTTAAAAGCTCCAGTTTATTCATGTAAAATGAAGTGACTGACAGCAATCTCTCTGGTTTATTTGTTGGTTTAATGATGTTCTTTTATATCAATAGATGACCAGGAAGATGAGGATGCCATTGTCAACAGAATATCGTAAGAACCTTTATCCATATGTGGCATATTATTTAAGGCTGTAGTTTATTAATGGGGCCACAAAAAGACCCAGTTTTATATTATTTGAGAGAGAATGATGGGATGAAAATTTTCTCTTAGATGTGCTTAGATGTTATACTAATAATCAATTGTATTTTCTTTATGTAACACCATATTAATAAAGTCTAAAAGATTATTCAAAAAGTCCTTTTATATGGTAATTGTACAACAACATTAGCACTCATTTTACTAACTGTTTACACTTTGTTTCTCCCCTTTCCTATTCCTTTATTTTTTATTTTTGCATTTCTTTCCTATTCCCCCCATCTTTTTATCTTTTTAAACCCAGAATGTACCTATGTACATTTACATTGGCAGTATCAGGAGGGGCCGTCCTCCTTTTGCCATTCTCTATAATCAGTAATGAGATCCTGCTCTCCCTTCCCAAAAACTACTACATACAGTGGCTTAATGGATCACTCATCCATGGTCAGTATTAGCTCTTTACTCTAACATTTCACAAGTGTAGTTTTGTAGAGTATGAAGTGTTAAAATATGATCAACTTTCAGAAAGATATAGTCAGAAAGTCTTTGTTATTTTTTTGTATGCTTTCATGCTTTACTTGTTCATTGGTATAACGTGTTCTGTATTTTGAATGCACATTGTGTTTTTATTCAGAAATATAAAGTGTATGTTAAAGTATCTCTGGAATGTTTTGTAGAATACTTATCTTGTATAAAATGTCTTTAATTAATTTAGAATTTTCTTTATTATTTAGTATTTGCCATGGAGATAGCTTTGTTGATGACTTTAAAATTGATTTATTAATAGTACAAATTAATTATCAGAAATATTAATAATATAAATTAATAAAGTATAATAAAATAATATATAAAGATAGTTTGCTCTGTAATGTTTTTTTTTAGCAAGAATACTGCTGATTATTTATTTTTTTAGATTTAGTCATGGCCACAAGGTGGTGTCAGTGTCTATTTTTTTCCTCAGGCAATTTCTGTTACAGCTACCTGTAAGCTGGGTTTTCATTTGTAGTAATTGTTGACATTTAAAAAAAGAGAAAATAATAAAACTTTTACTCTTAAATGTGCAATTTTAAAATATGTAGAGTGCTTCCAGTGCTATTAATTAATTATATAATTAATTATTAATTAATAATTTATGTTAACTTATCGTGTTTTTGAAGTGTAATTAGATAAAATATGTTCTAGTTATGATCTAGTAAAAATGTATTTCTGTCCCCTCAGGCCTGTGGAATCTGGTGTCCCTCTTCTCAAATCTCTGTCTTTTTGTACTGATGCCTTTTGCATATTTCTTCCTGGAGTCTGAGGGCTTTGCAGGTTCAAAAAAGGTACAAATACTCTCCAAAGTTTTTTACACACCCTTTTCCAAATGTTTGTTCCAAAGTTTTTGTTTTTAATTGTTATCCAGCAAACACTGTTCACTGAGCCATGTGCTTCTCTGTATGTTTTGCAAACTCAAGCCTTCAGTCAAATTGTGTTTAAATGAGTTTGTCTCTATATTATGTCAATGTAGACACTGAATGCATCATGACAATTATGATAAATTCAGTGTAGTTCAAGTGAAGCTGTCAATCAAAGTCAGTCAATCAAATCATGTCCTTTTTGTAGTATGTGTTTGTATTTTCCGGCAGTCAAGATTTATGCATTGATTTTCACACATTTTACAACCTAATGCTGCTAAGATTTGTGCACTTACTCTTTTGTCCCTTAGCACACATGCATACATACACAGTTTTATGTGTGACCCTTTAGGATTTGGGTCACTCTCCCACCCTAGAAAGAGATAAAACTTAAAAAGCAGAATGATCTTACTTCTACAGCTCATTCAACCTAATGCCTTTTGCCTTCCAAAAAATGCCTGTTACCGCTGCCCATAAAGACCATAAACTGACAAGCGCAAGCGGTCACAATAGAGTCCGCAGATAAAAATGAAAGGGTGGGAGGGAATTCATCAGGTCTTGCTTCATCACAGTTTGAGGTCGCTCCTGGTTTATGTCCCTCTTGGAAAAGCTACATAAAGATTAGTTGCTACTGTAGTTTATGAGGGCTACGCTCATTTGTACGGCGGTGAGGCGTACTACTTCATTTTCTCGTTTGCACGGCGACTTGTTTTTGGCCATTGATCAACCAGAAACACGGAAGAGAGGGAAGCACTGCTTTATGTTGGCCTACACGTCTCAGAATGGCCGGTGTACGTGTGTGTGTGTGTGTGTGTGTGTGTGTGTGTGTGTGTGTGTGTGTGTGTGTGTGTGTGTGTGTAGCAAAAGGAGGAAATGATCAGAAACCGCCGCTCGTATGAAAGCCCCCTGCTGGTGCAAGGACGGGTTAAGTCGTCAACCACAGAACCTCATAAAACCAAGATTTCATGTTTTCTTTTTAAGTATAAAAGTCAAATGACCTGCTTGTGCCAGTCTCCACATTAGATGGTTAAATGGGGAGGTATATATGGCACATTACAGTCAGTAACTGGAGGAAATGAAACTGGGTAGTTTGTTAAAAGCTTTTGTAAGCCATAACTGGTGCTTTTTACGGGCCAATGTTTGTGTTACTACTTCATCAGTGTAATAAACAAAACCCACTATAATATGTCGCATAGCACACTGTGAGGAAGAAAAGTGTGTGAATCATTTTTTTTTTCATTGCACAGTTGCCTTCTGTGTATGCCATTTTGGCAGAAAGCCTGGGAAATGTTGTATTGGATGGAAGCCTGCAATTTTGATTTTGTCCAACAGATGGCAGAGTTTTGATTTTAGTAACACAAGTGTGAACATGATGCACACATCTAAACCTCTGAGCTGAGGTGGTACTTAAAGCCTTTTAACCCTCCAACATGCACATGTCTTATATGTTAGATCTTATCATCATATGCATGATGTTATCATCACATGCAACTGGCTCATTAGGAATCAAACGAACCTTGAAGATGCTAAATTTAGTGTCTTATTGATGTCCCTCTGTGTGTGTGAGAGTATCTGTCATTCTCTTCCTTTGTAGCCTGTCCACAATAGGACTGATATTTATTTTTGAGATGTGATTTCGCTCCCAGGCTTTGCTTGTTGAGGCCGTGACACTGCGTATTTACTCTGCCTGCACCCCATTCTATGCCCGTTACTATGACAACATATGAGTTTCTCTATTTTGACAGCAAAAGAATCGCAACACCGGATTGGATAATAGCCTCCATAGTCAAGCCATAGCAAAGCGTGAATGTATGTTCAGAGATGTTTCTTGCACAGTGTGCTTGCATTCAAGTAAACGTGATGTGTGAACATACCCAACTGTTTTGTGTAGATGTAGACGTCTTAGTTATCGTACCAAAAGTGTATTGTGTCATTGCATGTATTTTTTTAAGCACTTAACTAGTACACACCAAAAAATGACTGCCTGTTTCCCCTCAATATTTATTTTGGGTTAATATTTAATTTCTTATAATACTTCTTTAACACTGTTATGCTTTAAAACCTCCCACGAGAGATTGCTGTTTGTGTTCTTGACAAACGCCAGAGTAGTTCAGAAGCCTTTCTCAAATGTCCTATTTGTTACACACCTCATGCTAACAAGAAAAAGCTGGTGACACTGTAGGAAGAGGGATAAAAAGAAAATGAAACACACGCAGAAACTTCAAAAGTACTGAAGTCCTTTCCTCAAGTCATATATCCTGTTTTTTTTTTCTTCGTTTTGACGGGCTTCTAACGTATTAGTCAGAATGACACATCAATGGCTTGCGTGTGTGTGTTGATATGCTGTGATTCATGTCCCCTGCGTGGTCTGCGCTCTGTTTTGTGTCTCTGACACTGCTCTCTGTGTAGTAGGCTTCAAGGTAAGGTAACAACTACTGTTCATGGTGAGCCTTTATTGATGGCAGTAATAGTTAGTGGAGGTGAATTCTTAGTGGGCAGGGGAAATACACTTAGTCTACAATGTGTTTGAGAGTGTGTGAGTGTTTCAGTTCTGTCTGGTTTGAAAGATCAGAGATGTGTTTTAGAAATTTGCTTTTCTGTTGCTACTTTTATGCCAGTAATTTTAAAGTCCTTTCGTCCCGTTTCTCATTTTCTTGCAGAAAATTGTTTTGCATATTTGTTTACTGTTTTTTTGTTTATTTTATAGACATAATTTAAATAGACATAATTTCTGATACAATTGAAATGTATTAGCAGATTCTTTCAACAAACGTTTTGAATTGCCTGAGGCCAGGTTTAAAGCGATACTCCAGCCAAATATCAAAATTACCCCCTGATTTACTCACCCTCAAGCAATCCAAAATACATATGTCCATCATCTTTAGATGAACACATTTGGAATTAAGTGTACTTGCTTTTCCAAGCTTATAACATTATAAAACAGGGTCCAGGGAACAACATCTGGCTTTAAAGCCCAAAAAAGTGCATCGAACCTTCACATAAGTAATACACATGGCTCATGGGGTTAATAAAGGTCTTACGTGGGTAATTGATGCAATTTTGAAAGAAAAATATATTAAACTTTATAAACTATTACTAGCTTCTGGTAAAAACGTTATTTTGGACCCATACGATTCACGAGAGTCACCGCACAACGTACCTATGGCATTCAACTATGCTAAAACTCTCTCTTGAATCGCTTGAGGCCAAGATGCTGTTGTTACCAGAAGCTTGTTATTAATGTTTAGAAAGTTTAAAATATTTTTCTTGAAAAATCGCCCTTAGAAGATCTATATTAACCCCTTGGAGACGTGTAGATAACCTCTGTGAAGTAGGGATGCACCGATACCACTTTTTTGGAATACGAGTACTTGCATTTCAGTACTTGCCGATACCGAGTACTTAATAAAAAACATGATTTAAATATACAGGTAACAGCTTTAGTCATATAATTTAACAAAAAAACAAGGGACTAGTTTTCCAGTTTGTTGTAAACTCTGCCTCTTTGGACAACATGAGGCATTAACCCCTTACACGCCGCTCAAACATAGACATTTCTCAGACCGTGGTATCGATCCCTGGTATCGGGGGACTTTAAACGAGTACGAGTACTTCAGAAAATGTGGTATCGAGGCCGATACCAGTATCGGTATCGGTGCATCCCTACTGTGAAGGATGAATTTTTGGGGGTTGATTAAAAATCAGACATTTTCCCTTATCACTGTTTCCTACCATTATAAAGCAAGGAAGAGAAAGGGCATTTACTAAAATAACTCCAAATTTGTTAGTCTGAAAAGTGATGAACATATGTATATCGGATTGCTTGAGAGGAAGTGAATCATGGGGTTATTTTGATATTTGGCTGTAGTATCCCTTTAAGCAAATTTGAAGGTATTTGATTAATCTTTATTACATACCGAGAGCATTCGGTTAATATCATTATCTCATTTTTTAACAGAGGTGGCGTTTAGCAACATTTGCATCTGAGCACCTGATTTTTATTCAATTCAATTCAATTGTATTTATATATCGCTTTTCACAATTAGTAATTGTTTCAAAGCAGCTTTACATTAAAAGAAGCAGGGGAAACACAGAAAAATCGACAGACAATATAAGTAGCAAAAAACAGCAGCTATGAATAAACTTTACAAGCGAGTGTATTAATAATGTCTCGTATACAAGAGGGTTCTAAGTTAAGCCAATTTCGGCTGACTCTCCAGGGTTGAAAAACCCCCTAGGAGAAAAACCTCATGGAGGAACAAAAAGTCCTAGGAGGAAAAAGTCCTTGGGAGGGTCTGTTTGTCTCAATGTCCTTGGGTCGAGGTGAGACAGGGAGAGAGAAACAAAATCCTATTAGCATAGGGGCCGTTCGCAGGTAATGCAAGTGTCACACAGTGTTGTGTTTTAATATATGCTCGGTTCCAGACAGGCTAGCTATTGCGGTGTTAGTAAATTACCCAGAAGAGTTGTGAATGCTTTGTTCCGTACAAGCTATTGCGAGATAAGCACATTTACTAGACAAATTATGTGAATGCTTTGTTAAAGAATAAAGTCTTAAGTTTAGATTTAAAGTGATTGACTGTGTTTGATTCACAGGACAAATCATTCCAGAGCTTTTGATATTCTAGGGATGATTAGAATTTTTGATATTCTAGGGATAGAATACTTTTGATATTCTAGGGATAATTAAGAGACCAGAATTTTGCGACCGCAATGTACGTGGTGGATTGTATTCTAATATTAGTTCTCTAAGATACGAAGGTTCTAGGCCATTTAAGGCTTTGTAGGTGATTAATAGTATTTTAAATTTTATGCGATATTCAACTGGTAGCCAGTGTAAAGATACCAAAATTGGGCTTATGTTGTCATACTTCTTAGAACGAGAAAGCACTCTTGCTGCGGCGTTTTGAACTAGCTGAGGCCTGTTTGCCTGATTTGCATGGCATCCCCCCAAGTAACGAGTTACAATAGTCCATTCTGGAGGTCATAAAAGCGTGGATAAGCTTCTCTGCATCTGATGCAGACAGCATATGTCGTATTTTTGAGATATTTCTAAGATGGAAGAATGCTGTGCGGCAGACGTTGAAGATATGACTATTGAAGGATAAATTGCTGTCGAACACCACACCTAAGTTCTTAACCGTGGAACAGTGCAGCTATCTATGGGCAACTTGTAATCTGACATATTTTGTTTTGAGGGATTCGGTTCAATAATAAGTATCTCTGTCTTAGAGTTTATCACCCTCTCTGGGATGCATAACATTTTTCGAAAGTTAACCTGCTATTAGTAGCAGTCTGATCCGATCTGTGTGTAAAAGGGAGACAGAAGGAGAGATTGTGTGTGTGTGTGTGTGTGTGTGTGTAAAAGGACTAGATGCTAAATAATTTAGGGATACTATATTAAGCAGTGCACACATTTAGCTGGGCATGAGTAGAACAGCTCACCCCATCCCTGTCTTCACGGCCACATCTCTCTCTACATTTTAAAGTCCTGAACCACATCAGTTAACTTGTCTTAATGGTCTTCCTGTATCTGTGTGTTCTTGATTCATCTAGCTCGGGGGTGGCACAGTGCTTCCAGGAGAATATGTAGACTATTTCACGCTTTTAATAATCACGTTTGGACAGTTTTGTTTCTTTTCTGTTTTGTCCTATGTTATTTATGACCACCAATGTAGTTGCACACATTCATTCAAAGTTCAGATGTCAAAGGTTTAAAGATGCATTGAGAGAGGCAGATGTTGTTCATCATGAAGTCACTTGGAGGTGCTCTAGATTCTCTTAATATCAAGAGTGCTGTGAAATAGAGGGAGACTGAGACAGACATGTAAAATGAGAGTTGGGTAATGTAGACATTAGAAAATCATTCATGGGTTGATTGAATGGGACAGTTAGACTCAGAGTGTGTCTTTGTAAGTGGATGAAGTTAAATAATCTTGATGGCATCAAACAGATATTTAGTTTCTGATTGATGCAAATCTTCTACATGCTTGCAGGTGGTTTAATAAAGAGAATGCATTGGTGGAAAGATTATAAGCACTTGCATTCACCAACATGGATGTCTGCGCTGTCAGGGCACAAGTAAAAGGTAGTTAAGCACCACACACAAGGTACTTACTGACCCGGAAAAACTCTTAATGAAACTCCTAATAGTTTCCAGATGAGCCTCTGGACTTGATCTCAGACAGTAGCAGCCACCTTTTTCATTTCAGCCACAAACTCTGACCGGACATGTTAATAACTGTTCATATAAGTGTGTGTGACTGAATAAGAAAGAGAGAGAGGTCAAGTCATTCGTATCTTTGTGTGTCTCGTTGACCTATTGTTGTTAGATGGAGGTAGTGTACTGAGTGTTATAGGGGAGTCCTGGGGCTCACGGTAATAAATTTCCAATTAGAGCCTCATTTACACCTGCTGATTTGGGTGTGTGTGCGTGCTTGGGTATTGGCATGAGTAAACGTGAGAATGCTAAGGAATGTTTGTTGATTTTAGGGCATCAGAGCTCGTATACTGGAGACATTTGTCATGCTGTTTCTGTTGGGTCTCCTCATCCTCGGCATCGTGTGGGTGGCGTCCGCTCTCATCGATAATGATGCCGCCAGCATGGAATCACTCTATGGTATGGCATTTTCAATGTTTTCCTGTTGTTTTACATGCATGTGTGTGGTGTGTGTTTGGTTCTGGATAGATTTGTATTTTACTCTGCTTGTCTTGTTTTGTCTTTCTAGATTTATGGGAGTTTTATCTGCCCTACCTCTACTCCTGCATCTCTCTGATGGGTGGCCTGTTGCTCCTTAGTGAGTATATAGCATTTGAATGTTAAGCAAATGTTTTACATTTATTTAACTTTTTTCATTTTTTTATTACATTTAAATTATTTTTATTTGTGCAAAAGTCTTAGGCCACCACCAGCTTTGTGGTTTTAAAGTTATTTTGCATTTTGCCACCAAAATTTGAGAGTGTGCCACTGAATATTACATCCGATCACACATGTGCGACCAGTAAATTTGACCAATCACCATTTTTTTGTGATGTGTGACTATATTTAAAACGGCACATTGTACTTTCTGCATCTATCATCAAATTATTTATTAGTAATACAGTGTATTACTTAATAGAAATGTGAATATTTGGTTAGCATGTTGATTTACGGTTTGTGCCCCTAAATTTTCTGGTTGCGCCCCTAAAATTTTCAGTTGGTGGCACCTGTGCTCCTAGTGAAAAAGGTTAGTCTGGAGCCCTGCTAGATGCCGCTAAATAAAAAAACATGCTGTACTTATAAGATACAAACAGAATATACAGGAAAAAATGTACACCGAATAAAAAAAACAATTCTTAGAACAAAATATGTTCATCTGCCAAAAGTCAGCATTTAGGGTGAACTCACTTGGCACTAAGCACATTTTGGGGCCCTATTTTAACGTTCTAAGTGCATTGTCTAAAGCGCTCAATGTACAGTCTGAATCGATGTGTCCGAATCCACTTTTGCTAATTTAACGACGGGAAAAGTTGTTTGTGCGCCTAGCACACAGTCTAAAAGGGTTGTTCCTTGTTCCTGTTTTGGGCGTAACATGCAATTAACCAATGAGAGTCTCATCTCCCATCCACTTTAAAAGCCAGTTGCGCTCGCGCCATGCCGATTCTCTATTTAGATGCAAAAATGTGAACAAATGCTTTTGCTGTTTAAACAACGTGACGCTTAAAATGATAACTGCGCTGGGCTTAAACTAGCAAAAACATTTGTGTCGCCCATTGCGCTGCATTCCACCAGGTGTATAATAGGGCCCTTGAACTCTTTTGGGAAAGTTGAAGTCCTGAAGTCATTAGATTAGAATTAGCAATAAGGGTTTCATTTTATTTATGTTTAAAAATGCAACATGTTCCTGCTATTACAAGGAGCTTTAAGAGGAGGTCACACTTGTCTATGTTTTTTTAATAATGCGTAAACATTTCCTGTATTTTCTGCTTGTATTCTAATAAATAGACATATATGGTCACTATACTATTGAACAAGTAATCTAATCTAAAAATAACTAATTTAATGGTGGGATGGTGGCCTAAGAGTCATTGTCCATGTTGTCCATGTTACTACAGTAGTTACATAAACTTAAACGTTCTCACGGTTTAAAGGTAGCATTCAAACTCTTGCCATTGAAAAGCATAAGTGCGTATGTGTGTGTGTGTGTGTGGTTTAAAGCAGCTCCTTGTCTTATCTCATCAGTGTGTACTCCTGTGGGACTGTCACGCATGTTCACAGTGATGGGCCAGTTACTAGTCAAACCCACAGTAAGTATAACATGTGCACTGTGGATATGTTTGTTAAGAACCTATTATATCGTACCTCACTCTTTTCCTCCCTGTGTGTAGATTTTAGAGGATCTGGATGAGCAGATTTACTGTATTCAGCTGCAGGAAGAGGCTCTGGAGCGCAGACTCAATGGTATGTTTGCTTTTCCGTATGATAGACAGATGTATTATAAAAGTGCTTTTCTGCATCACCTGAATGACAGCACAATATTTGCACCTGTGGTTTTTAGCACTTATTGCACTGTATTCGAGAGAAAGAGTGTACTGGCAGATAAATGACATAATGGATATCGTAAGCCTGAGGAAAAACTGTGTCACTTTGAGTAATTTATATTACTTTAATGGCCACGTGCTAACTCGTCAGTGGGAGGGCCGCAAAAACAAAAGTAATACATGGTGGTGTACAGACAATTGCTACTAATCAATAAATAAACACTTGCAGTATACTTACATGTTGTAAATGGTAACCGTAATTACAGGGACAATTCCCCTGGAGCAACCTGGGCATAAGTGAATAGCTTCAAACATGTGGATGAATGGTGATGCTTCATCGTTCGTTCACACCTTGCAGGGCTTAAACCAACATTTAATCTGAATATACCATTTACATTTGTTTTTTTTTTACATTTATGCTGAGAATTGACCCCATAAATCTACAAGTTTAGTCACAGGAAGAATATATAACACAGGGGGCAGTTATCTCTCTGTGTAACCCTCCCTCCTTTAACACTTATACAGGCAACTCCCTCTCTTACCAGAAGTAAGAAGTAAGAAATCATATTCATGGACTCCAGTGTTTCCTACCGGATTTGGGTTTTGCAGCATGGGGGCACAAACCCCTAGCCTCCTTTCAGTATTTATCCCTAAGTGACTGATTTGTTCCACTAACTTTACAAATTAGCACTTCTAACATTGCTTTCAAAAAGCACACTGTAATGGGTCATTTACAGTCAGACATAATAATCTGCAGATCAGCAAGCGAGCTGAGTTGCCTTATTCAGTCCTTGACACCTACACTGTGCATTAAAATAAAAGTGAATGTCATTACATACGAAAAATTCAATGCAAATAATAGCAGTTCATGCTACCCAGATTTGTCCTTTCATGTCGTTGACTGTCATTCCCCTACCCAAAACTCTGCACCATGCAGGAAGTGTTTAGGTTTAAAGGCAAACCAGACTTTAGCTTCAACTCAAGCACGTAACAAAGTGTACAGATGCCAGTCAACATAGAGCATGTGCTTTTCTATTGAATTCACGGAGGTAAACTAGATCATCTCGACTGATAGTACCCAGTTGCCCAAATCCCATGGATGACTTTCAATAGCCTCTCATTTGGTTGTTTGGTTCTGTAGCTTTAGCCCCAAAGGCTGATTTGCTTTGAACACCTGATAAAATAATTGTAATCTGTCTTAACGATTTTCTGTTTTTGTGATTGTTGTTTGATGTGAGCCGTCACCGTGATTGGGTGACAAAAGGCCGCTTGTGATTCGGAATGCAATTTTTGCAAGCTGGAGAACTCTGCTTTATAGGAAGATCTCGCTCAGGCGTTAAGAAGAGAGAGAATGTACCTTATCAGAAATTTTAGGAATTTTCAGTCTTTTCTTTCGTAAACGCGAAGCTTAAACTAACTTAAACAGGGGGAAAGAGAGTTTAAAGATGATGCTCTTATCTTATGACTGTAACTTAATTTAGATGGTGCATGCTTGTACATGCTCTCCTGCAGACCTTTGATATGGGATTATTAGTGATGAGTGTATTAATGAATGATAA
This sequence comes from Paramisgurnus dabryanus, assembly GCF_030506205.2. Taxonomy (NCBI): domain Eukaryota; kingdom Metazoa; phylum Chordata; class Actinopteri; order Cypriniformes; family Cobitidae; genus Paramisgurnus; species Paramisgurnus dabryanus. Next base: position 35,700,630 of record NC_133338.1, read on the forward strand.
GCACTATGATTATCTAATTTTATCTTTTGGTCTTTGCTGTTTCACTTTCTGAGGGCATTCCTGTATTTGTTTGTGCATTGCTATGTGTGTATCTGTTTATGTTTGGGCACCGCATTAGAGTCTTGAGGTGCATTGCCTGTGTGTATGCAAGCATATTTGCTCGCTTGACCTCTGTCTTGGCTCTCGCTATGCTTTTCTCTATCACCCAGATGCGCAGTAGCAGGGTGACCTTGCAAAAAATCTCCTCACAACCATATGGATCTTTGCTTTGCATAATTCTTGCTGACGTAATGTAGAACAGACTGAAGTTTCTTTAGAAAACAATGACATCATCTAGTTTCGGTCTGCCAGCATCACCTCTACTGAATGGCTTCTGAGCATCAACTTTATCATTTTAACTTAAAGGCTACGTGTTTTTTTTTTTTAATAGACACTTTTTGTAATCTGTTTGGTTTTGGTGCATTTTAAGTACTGATGTACTGTCACTGTTAAAAAAAGTATTACCGATTATGCGAAAGTCTAAAGCAATGCAAATGCATTGATTTAAATAATTGTTTTTTAGCACTTGCCTCGTATCAGTTCTCCTCCGGTGCAAATGTAAGTCATATCTGGCAGAATAGTCGTGTCCTTATCATATTATAATGACATTTCCTATCACATGTTCCTACAATTTGGTTGGAAGGTACAGATTTTTCCTTAACATCACCCGTATGGACAAGTACACAATCAGGAACACACCTGCTTGTTTTTTTTCTTTATTGCATTTCTTTATGAATTTGAACCTCTACCAGACAGGGCGTGGTACAGTCATCATAATAGTAATGGCATTTTGATCAAAGTGATTGACTCCTCAGCCACATGTCGGTGAAAAGATGAAAGATTGTGTTTTTATTGCACGCCAGTAATGGTGTAACACTGAACTAATTGCTGCTGATCTGCCAGTGTGTGTCCCCCGAGGCTGTGCAAACCAATCCTTTGCTTTGAGGAGCAAACGAACCACTGAAACGGGCAAAAAAAAAAAAAGATAAATAAGAGCTGAATGAGACAAAAGTCTGTGGTTTTCCTGGAGAACCCCTCTTTGGTTTTGCCCTCCGACACCTTAAGAAACCTCAAGAAGAAACCTCAGTCCCCTCTTCCTTCTGAACCAGTTTCAGCATGCACACCTCTGGCCTAGACTCGAATATTTAATGTTGTTTGTTTCTCAGAACAATATCTTAATTGTTGGAAATTGTTATAATTATTGCACTGTACAGGAAATGATAAACGTATAGACGGTGTCATCGGACGCACGTGATACACGTCTGGATCCGAACCTTACTTCCGGTTTCGTTTTTTTAATGGTCTGACTAGTTACTAAACTGATCTCTTGAATGAATGCCTCGTCGAAAATAAGAAATGTTTTGGTTTCCTAGGTAATCTATGTGTTGTTTTTTTGCTTGTTATATAAATAAACTATGTTTAAAGAACTTTGTTGTTATTTATTCTTAGCGGAGTTTACCGGAAGTTACGTGAGGACCGCGACAGCCGCTTGTTTATGTTGTTACTGCTGAAACGGTCTATAATAAACATGATGAAAATAAAAATATATTTGTTTATTCAGATGTATAAAATTATTAAAACAAAAATATTTAGCATAATTAAAGCCTAAAGCTTACCTTCAATCCAACATGCTGGCAGGATGTTTTACTTGCATCTGGTTTTAGTGTTTCATTTTTCAAGTGACTAAATGGCATGGATCTGTTTTCTTTCCAGACTTTGACAAACAGTGTGATATGTTAAGTAGCCACTTGAGTGAGCGAAAAGATGCCAAATTTAATGTCACTGATTTATGTTCAGTGATGTTTCATAGCTTTGGACTTTATAACCCGTAATTTGCCAAGTTAAACAGTATTAAAGTATTTCTCTGCCTCTCTTTCTGTCACTCAGGTACAACATCCAACTGTTATTTCCATGGAAACTCTCAGCATCTCTACAAAGACCTGGATAGCATCCGCAATCAGAGATACAAACTCGGTGAGTGATGTTTTGACGAAGCGGTTAAAACGGGTGCACTCCTTGTAATATTGTTAAATTGCAAAGTGTGTGCATATTTAGATGTGAATCATTTTCGCAGGGTCATTTAAGGCGGATAGGGTATGGCTGTATCATTTTTGATGTCAGCTCGTGTTTTGGGGTATAAATGATTCCGGAGAGACGAGCGGTTGGAAGCGGAGGCCACAAAGGCACTTAGGATATTGGAGTGTGATGCAAACTTTATTGTGCCTGTCTCTCCGGGTGAGGTCATTAATTTAGAGGCAGCGTGGTGCATATGCAGGGAACCCTGCCAAAGTCCAAGCCAAAGCGAGAGAAGGAGAGAATAGAGGACAAGGCTCAGACATAGAAAGGGATAGAAAGTAGATGGATGTTTAGGACCCAGTTTAGGAGATTGTAGGATCACTGTTAGAGCTGCTATATTACTTGATCTTAATTTGACACAGAAACAACTGGTTGTATTCTATAAATGAACGATAAGAAAAAGCCTAGTAGCAATATATTAGCAAATAACCTGTTATTAGTCCTACAGTGTATGACTTCTATATAACATCTTCTGTTATATTTAATAGCCTTTTTTTGATTGAAAGATAATGGTTTGAAAGTTGAAGCACAGATTTTCACCCGCAGTAGTAACTCTTATCTTATGGTTTAATTGTTTTGCTGTCAGACCGCTGAGAGAAGTTGACTAATTAAAGGGATTGGGTATAATTTACAGCTGCTGAAAGTTTCTTCACATTAGAGATTTGTGCGCTACAATCCTTTCTCTCTCTCTCTCTCTCTTTTAGAAAGGAGAAAAAAGGCCTCCGCCTGGGAGAAGAACCTGCTTTACCCCATCGTGATGCTGATCCTGCTTGCTGGAACGGTACTGCACACATTTCATTTCGCATTATAATAACTTCATTTAGTTCATTTGATGTTTCCATGTTATTTCAATGTTATAATGTTTGGTTTATCTGTGCTGCCCGCAGACCATTTCTGTTCTCCTGGTTGCCCTGAACATCGTGTACCTGCTTGTTGATGAGACCGCTTTACCAAAGGGTTCAAAGGTAAGAAAAGTGCAAGTATCTCTCACTTTCACAATCGTCACCTCTGTGTGTCTCTCACGCCGTGTCCTGAAAAAACTGTGTCCGCAAGCTTTGCATCAGCTCATATTGAATTCCAGATACGCTCAGGTGTGTGTGGAAAAGAAAGGCTGGGCGAGATGTCTATCATGTGGCTGCTGTTTGATGCTCTTTATCAGAGCTGCACCCGTCAGATCTGCTTGAGGTCAATTCAAAGGCACTCACGCACTATACGTGTGTGAAACTCTGGGTGCACATTTACCTGGCTGATGAGTTGCACATACTTGTATAAGGTTTGTTTAGTCAAACCAGTAAATATTAAAAACCATCATCATTAACAAACCATAATCAGGGTTCCCACAGGTCCTTGAAATCCTTGGGGGAAAAATTCAAGGCCCTGGGAAGTTTTGAAAATATACATACATAGATACAGGTCATTGAAAGTGCTTAAATCTATTTTATGCAAGAAGTTTTTGGGAAAAAATCCATATTATTCCCTGTGTAGTGTAGGATAATATCATAACAATTCTAGACTTTTTAAGCACACGTGCTAAACTGTTTGCTTTAAATGTTTATATCTTCTGTATGCGAATGTTGATTCCTACCAAAATGCTTTTTCCATAGTTTTATTTAACACATGAAAACGTCTAGGGTTACGTATGTAACTGTTGTTCTCTGAGAAGGGAACGAGACGCTGCGTCTCCCTTGCCATACTTCCTGCATCCCTGTAAAGCCATCTTCGGCAATATTTCAGATAGTGAGATATTTCCTATCTCCCGTGTCACCCTGTCTTTGTCGTTAAGCCTCACCATTGGTTGAATTTGATATACACATTCAGACGCTCTTACCCCTGGAGGCGTCCCCAAATTGTCACTGCAGTGCAAGTGCCCTCGAAAGGAAACTGTAACAATGTATCTTAAAAGTTAACACGATGTAACCTTGCTCTCACTTAAAATGTGTCCCAACATTTAGTCCTTGTATTTGAGGGTATTGGACCTGGAGAGTCCTTGAAAGGTCCTTGAATTTGAAGTTAACTAAGATGTGGGTACCTGCATAATTTACTTGTGCATGTGCATTCTTTCTCCTCAGTATTTACAAAAAGTAATTACAATTTACTGCTCATTTGTGCTTGCACAGCTAAACTTTACCGGTGCACAGGAACTTAAACATCTACATCATTTCCTGCCATGCACTGTTGTGTTCTTCGTCAGTCTTTCTTCCCTTAAATACAGTAATGGTCTTATCTCACCTTTCCTTCCTGTGTCTGTGCGTCATATTTATTGCAGTTATTTTTTACTTCCCACAAAAGATGATGTGCAGCACATCCTTTTTCTGCCCCTGGTTTGGTAGTCTGCAGCGTGATTGTTGAACCTTTTAATTATTTTATTAGTGCAGATATTTGCCTTGGCATGACGCTTGACTGAAAATCCCCCAAATTACGCTTGTCACAGTGTTCAGAGACGAAGGGCCCGTCTGACAGGCTGGTTAATGGTTTATGCGTTTGATGAGCTGGACCGGTGCCATGCCTAAGATCTCAAGTAACCACGACAACCCAGCAATGGTGTCTGTATGCACCGGTTTGATGGGTTTACGTTTGTATGGCATGTGCTGCGGGGCGGGGCAAAATTCCTTAGGAGAGATTGATGCAAGTTACTAGGTTAACGTGCAGGGATGGCCAGATAAAGGAAGGCTGTCGTAAAATTTGTAAGGAGGTAAGGAGTTCTAATGCAGTGGCGCTGCTAACATTAAGCTGATGCACTGTTGCTAATGACCGCAATAAAAGTCTTATTGCTGTCAGTCCCCACGGATTCAGAATTACAGTCGATGCTAAAAACAGCCTCATTAATGTCCGTTTCTCATGCGAACTCATATCTCACGTGTCATACGAAGCAGAAGGAGTGATGGAATGAGAAAAGAGATGACAGGCAAAGGGCGGGATATCGTATTTCTCTCTTTGACCTCTGAACCTTCAACAGGAGTCGACAGATGATATTTAGCCTCCAACTTGTCAGTAAACAGCTTATTCGGAAAGAAGGATTGAAAAAAGGCCCGTCTAATCCATTGAGTTCTTTGTTTTTTCCATTATTAGCTAAGGCACATCAAAACATGTAGCGCAGTTTAGACACACCTGAAAAAGGTACACACACACACACACACACATACAAACACATATTCATAACACCTGTGATTGACTGAGTTTAAGCAGAGCTAACAAACACACGGCTTCAAGCAATATGAGATTTGAGTTACGTTCAGTAATATCAATAGTTTTTTGTTGTTGTTATTGATCAATCAGGATGATTATTAGAAAGCCACTTTGATGTCATAATGGTTATATACAGTACAAGAGAAGCTGAACTTGGCTCAATACTTTTACCGTTAGCCTTTAGTATTTATTATTTCTCCTGATGAGTGTAACTTAAAGGACAATTGTTTGATAAACAGTAGCTTTTGCATTCCTGTTTTTAGTTTTATGTTTGATACACATTACATTATTTATTTAAAGGTCCCTTAATATGGTAATTTTTCAAGATGTAATATTAGTCTCATGTGTCTCCAAAATGTGTCTGTGAGGTTTCAGGTCCAAACACCCTATGGATCATTTATTATTCTATATTGAAAAGGACCATTTTTGGGTGTACAGGAAAAAGTGCTGTTTTTGCTCCTGCTTTTCTCCCTCACCGTTTACTGTTTTCTTTGCGATTTTCAATAAAACAATCACTTTACTTCATTGTTTGTAATAAACTTGTATTAATGAATTATGTAAAGAAGATTTTAAATAGAAATTAGGAACTAACTGTGATCATTGGACGGTTATGGTAGGGACAAAGTGATGTCGGTTTCCTCAGAAAATGCCATGAGACTGTTGAGGTTTATGAGTATTAAAAAAAGAGGCGTAAGCAGATGGTTGTGTACACACAATTTTGTTCAAACAACATATGAAAGTAAATTTCCAAAACGCAATAAATCTATTTTGACTAATTCCGGTAAAAATGTGTTTTCTATACCAAGAAAGTGACAAGATGAAACCACTATTTTCTGTTACAAACTTTCACATAGCATCATTACGTTATAATATCATTAAAAATTCAGATCTATAATTTGATTTTCAAGGATTTATTATAAAAAACTGATTATTTTTCCCGCAAAATGCTATAAATCTATTGAATCAATATATAAATGTGCATTCATCTTTACCATGTTATATTCATTTAGTTGACTAGTGGTATACACTGATTAAAAAAATAAACATTAATGGCATTAGTCAAAATGCTAACTTTTTTTTCGTTGGCTTCGAGTAAAATAATGAAAAGTTTTTATAAGATCCCCTGGGGTCAATGTGTTAGCATGACAGAAGCTTGATGCTGTCAGGAGAACAAGCAACAGCCGACATTTTACGTCTCCCGAGTGCCTCTTGCGTAAATTATTAGATGTTGATGGCGTGCGTTTCTTCCCCGCCACAGAAAACCACCACAGGTTTATCAATGCCATCAAAGTATTATTTTGTTTTTGTCTGTTGATCTTGAAGTACAACATGAGGAAAACTAGGATTCTGTGTGTATTCCGCCCTGCCATTATTTTTTATAATGCGTGGATTGGTGCGCTGTGATTTGTTAAGCGGATATATTGCATTCTGCAGAAAAGGGGGAGTGGCATTTATTGCATTTGGGGATAAAAGGGAGAAAAAATAAAAGAATAACACAGCGGATATTGGATGTTGCGTGAAATTAAGAATTAACTTTTAAATACTGACCTGATACAAAACTGATTTTGGCAGGAACTAATTTTTTTTGTGGCGTTTATCGTGTTTTGGAACCATACTCTTCATTTCTCCTAAGCTTACAACTTTCCCCATCCAGTCATTACAGCGGTAAGCAAGTAGAAAGCACTAAAACAAACCTTTTCATTAGTATCATGTTTTACAATGTGATGATCTCAATATTTAGATCTTTTTGCACTCTCAGATTCAAATTGTTGCATCTTAGCCAAATATTGTATCTTGGACAACAGTTAGTTTGTGAGTCGTACTTATTCACATCACTGACTGTATTATTCATTCGTCTGTTTGTTTGATCACACAGCATTCACCCGGCAGTCTCTGCATCATCTGCAGCCAGATGGTTTGGGGGGTTCAATATGAGCAGGTGTTTAGATCCGCTTTGGATTTTCAATCACCAATGTAAACGTTCTTCTGGTCTGTCATCAATAACAACAAACAAGACTGACATTATAAAATCTGCTGCAGATTTGGACACAGATTTGATCTAATCCAGTTAGAAAGATCATCATAAATATTTTTATATGCTCTGTTGGTTGTGAATTGGTCAGCTGTCAAATGCACGTCATTACAATGATTGATGATTGATTTTTTTTACTTTTTAAGCTTAAGCTAAGCTTGTATTACATTGCTAAAGTATGTATAAGATAAATGTTGGCTTTTATTGTAATAATTCCACCCCAAACCTTTTGATCATATCAGTGGCATCAAAATATATTAACGGCTGAGACTTAGAAAGTTTGTTTGCAAGAGATTTTGTTTTGATTTCTTTCTTTTTCTTCACGTTTTTCCCTAAATTTTTGGCAGGCATTCATTCTCCGCAGCCTCTTACTGTAAGAGCACCGCTGCCTCTCTTTTTTTTCTCTCTTTTTTCCTTTTTTTGTTTGAACACCTGCTCACATATTATGTGTGTGTGAGCGTCGGTGAATTTTAAAAGATTTCTTTCATCTGTTTCCATTCATTACTTCGCCAATTTCACTCTGTCTGTCCTCATTGGTGAGAGGGGAAACTTCGCTAATCTGAGCTTTATATGTTTTATTTCTTCATAATAGCGTTCACTCAGGACAGCTCCAAATATTTGTGCCGTTTTTTTCTTCCCTCACTGCCTGAAGCATTGAGGTGTCAACACTGTAGTCTTATGTAGATTACACAGCTTCAGTTGTAACAGGAGCCTTTGCATTGGGCATGTCGCTAAAACACGTCCACCTAATACAGTCACTTCTTGTAAGTGGATTTCCTCAGTCCGGAACCCTAACCTGGGACATTAATGAAGTTATTTGTTTGTGTACACAAAAAAGCATCGTGTGGTTGAATCACGTTATGGAAAATTTGTGTTTAACAAAATAACTAAGACAATGATTTTTGTTTTCCAACAGGAGAGAGATATTGGCAATGCCTCCACATTTGGAGTTGCCCAGGCAGTTATTGAAATCATTCTCATGTTGTATCCTTTGCTGTTTGTGATATCCGGTCTTAAGTATTTTGTTCATAATAAGAAATGTTAGAGAAGGATTTAATTCTGTTATACAAGACAAAAGAAGCATTTGGTGGATCTGCCTTAACTCAGCAAACAGTTATCTTATGGTCTCATCTGTGGTTGGCTTCTATAGTCTTTGGATCTTTCAAGAGCTCACTCCCAGAAAGGACGACACTACCATGACAACGGTAGGATGAGCAATCTCACAAAACACATATTCAGCTTATAGATATGCATTGTTTCCTTTTAAAAATTAATTTCAGGCATTTTTCTATTTGATTTTTCTTATAGATCATTGGTTGCTGTGTATCCATTCTCGTGCTGAGCTCAGCCTTGCCGGTCATGTCTCGAACGCTGGGTAAGGTCCTCTTGTGACCCTTGCATTCACTCTCTGTCACATCCACCTGTGTATATCTTGGTGTTGCCAGCAACAGGAGCTTTTTATACATTTTTCACTAGAACATATACACACATGCTGACAAACTCATTTCCTTTGCTGAGATTTAACAAGTTACATTCCAGTAGGATTTGCCATAGAGATTTTACACAAGAATGGAAAGGGAGAAAGGACAAGCAGCCGTCACAATAGCTGCAATAAACAACATGGCAAGCGACAGACACGGCTGTTCAAATAGCTGTGTGTGCGTGCGTGTGTGCGTGTGTGTGTGTAGTGACTCATTGGGAATCTCAGAAAAATATCAACAGTTCTGCTGTGCTGTTTTGAATAGATGAAAGGAATGGTTGCATGAAGTAGCATTTTTTCGACAGAAAACTTCAACGTGCCTGAGTGTCTTGCACACACACATTAAGACACAGACTATCGGTAATACTCAAAGTTTGTGTGCGTGCGTGCGTGCGTGCGTGTGTGTGTGTGTGTGTGTGTGTGCGCGTGCATAAACAAACTGCAGGAGCCTGTTGAAAATGTGGGAAAAGCAAACTGACTTTTATGACAACATTGACTTTTACAAAGACCCTCACCACAAACACTCTTTTAGTCTTCACTTAATTTATTGACATTTTAAAGTTACAGAAATCTAAGCTTTTTAAATATAGACATAGCTTGTGTTTTTGACGTGTGTAACTAAGGTGTCTAAAAGAAGGTTGTCTGTGGGATATTTTCTATATAGACGATGTGGGACAGAATACAATTCACATTGTCTTTCAAAATGTAAAGACTTAAAGGGATAGTTCAACCAAAAATAAAAAATTCTCTCATCATTTACTATACTATAAATTTCTTTGTTCTGATGAACATGACGGAAGATATTTTGAGGAATGTTTGTAACCAAACCATTCGTGAGCCCCATTCACTTCAATAGTATTCTTTTTTTATACTATAGAAGTGAATGGGGCTCACAAACGGTTTGGTTGCAAACATTCATCAAAATATTTTCGTTTGTATCAAAACAAAGAAATTTATACAGGTTTGAGACAACATGAAAGCGAGTAAATGATGACAGAATTTTCATTTTTGGGTAAACTATCCCTTTAAAGTAGTAAGCATGTTCAGTTAAAGGAATAGTCTACTCATTTTCAATATTAAACTATGTTATTACCTTAACTAAGAATTGTTGATACATCCCTCTATCATCTGTGTGCGTGCACGTAACAGTGGAGCGCGCTGCGACACTTCGATAGCATTTAGCTTAGCCCCATTCATTCAATGGTACCAATCAGAGATAAAGTGACCAAACACATCAACGTTTTTCCTATTTAAGACGAGTAGTTATACGAGCAAGTTTGGTGGTACAAAATAAAACGTAGCGCTTTTCTAAGCGGATTTAAAAGAGGAACTATATTGTATGGCGTAATAGCACTTTTGGGAGTACTTCAACTCGCCTGAAAAGTCCGCTCCCCTTCTCCCTCTCATAATGGGAGAGGGAGGGTGTTACTGCGCGGAGTCGAAGTACTCCCAAAAGTGCTGTTCCGCCATACAATATAGTTCCTCTTTTAAATCCGCTTTATTTTGTACCACCAAACTTGCTCGTATAACTACTCGTCTTAAATAGGAAAAACGTTGATGTGTTTGGTCACTTTATCTCTGTTTGTTACCATTGAATGAATGGGGCTAAGCTAAATGCTATCGAAGTGACGGAGCGCGCTCCAGCGCTTACGTGCACGCACACAGATGATAGAGGGATGTATCAACTCTCTTAGTTAAGGTAATAACATAGTTTAATATTGAAAATGAGTAGACTATTCCTTTAAGGATGTATGTATTTAGCTGGGGCTTTAGATTTGACCCTTTTGTTATCATTTTTATATTTTTTTCTGAAGCTGCAGATTTTGAATAGCTAAGTGTGTGGGCATAGCAGAGTTCTCTTTATAATCATAATGATAGTTCAGAAGATGATTTTACTATACTTTGGGGTTTTCTTGACACTATTCATTGTTCCAATTTTCCAATATAGGGGAGAGCGGGAAAATAAATGTAAATAAATGATTTATCTAACTTTAAAAAAATATTGATACAGCCACATATATCTCTGCTACAAATGAACACTTAAAGTTTGTTTGTGGGTCCTACCGTTATCGTACAATTACACCGAAGGTGACAAACGTGCAAACATTACAACTTAACCCATAGGTGGGGTTAATTGTAACGAACAGAGGGTTTGTTGTAACACCTGCTAGAAAATTTAGTTTAAACACAAATAATTCAATCAAAATCTGTCTATATTCTAAAAGTGGATATTGTTTATATATCTGCCTATAATAGATAGATATCCACAAATTCATCCATCCATGATCCTTTATCTAATCATCCTTGTATTATGCATAAATGCATAATAATAGATTTTTAAAGGGCTGGGCTGCACAATTAAGACAAAAATGATAATTGTCAGTTATTTCCCCTGATATTGTATTAAAAGTTATCATTTTGATTAATAGTATTTACATTGTTTTCATTTCATTATCATTGTATACCCGAGGCTTACAACTAACCCCGCTGTGAATTTTTTTTTTCAATTCCAGCTATCAGTTACTAAGAGTTGCTGTGTTTGTTTATTTATTTATTGCCATGCCTCAAAACACTCTTTGTTCAATATCTTAACGAAAACACATCAAAACTTTTTACTAATTCACAGATCATCATCTTCTGACAGTAAGAGAAAAAGACCAGAAGCACAGATTGCTCAGCCCTGTAGAAATATGTAAAGTAGCCGTGTTACCCCACGTTAGTTTGTGCCCTGCTCACCCCTACTGTTTGTTTAAGGATCTGTAGTGATGATCTATGTTAAGCTTTATTGATTATGATCACACAGTGATAACCTGTAGTCATTGTGATCATTAATATGTTGTAACACATTCATTTCACATTAATCAAGTAAATTCAACATTTTACCCACCACAAAGAAAGGATATTAGAATGGATTTGCACATGCATCCTGTTGCCTCACATCATTTAGTTCAATGCAACATGTCCATTTTACTTTGCACTTTTTATTCTCAGTCAGTTTTGTGTGAAGGACAACAAACAAACTTAAAGAAAACCTGATATGATGGCAAACTGCAGACATACTTTTGTCAGATGTGTGGAAAAGATAGTCTTTATCAGCTTGGGCAATCCGATTAAGATGGAGCTGTACTGCTTTCATTCTCTGTATGCCTTTTTTAAGACTGACACATATCTCATTGGTAATATTGTACATGTGAAGAAGTTTTAAGATATTTTATAAATACAGGTTTGTCCAAAGTCTAGAAGGGATATTTGCAAAATGTTTGCTTTTTAGGGGGAAAATGAAGGCAAACTAGTTCATGGAATATGAGTTTTATTTTAATATTCAATAAAGTCAACAAAAAAAAGTGCACAAGAAAAAAAAAAACATTTATTTACCACAATGTAATTAGTTAATAATATTAATAGATCTTCCCTTGTTTTTGAACTGAACATTGGCTTAGTAAACATTGTCCATATATTCTGCAGGTCATTTTTACCTCCTTAAATTCTTATCAAAAAGCTGAGCTTCAGTTTACACTTGAAAGATGGAAAGATACGAATGCATACAAATAAATATTTAACAAAATCTTTGGTAATGATGTGTGTGAATAAAGGATGAAGACATCAGTCTTCTTAAGTCGGACATCACTTTTTACTACTGAATAAAATAAATGTTCTGACACAAGAGTTGGGATGTATTTGAAATTGCCGTAGTAAATATAATAGGTTATGTAATTATATTTGACAAATTTAAAGGTAAATAAGGTTAACCAAGTGATTCCGTTTCGGGTTAAGAGATAATGTATTTATGGTTAGTCTCTGCTGTAAAGAAAAAAAACGTTTGTGCTTTTGTTGATGTAGAAAGGATGTCGTGAATAAGTGCTGTATTAACTATAATATGCTTCATTTAAAAAAAGAATTTGGCATTTTGGTATGTCACATAATAGATGTCCTGTGTCTCACCCTCTTGCAGGAATAACAAGATTTGATCTCTTGGGAGATTTCGGGCGATTTAATTGGCTTGGAAATTTCTACATTGTAGTTTCATACAACCTTTTGTTTGCTGTGGTAACAACGTGGTGTCTGGTGCGAAAGTTCACGTCTGCCGTGCGAGAGGAACTTCTCAAAGCCCTTGGTAATGTATTCAGCTTGATATACCCCAAAGGGCTTCCTACTTTTTAACCTTTTTGACAATCATTGTCTTGATGTCTTATTTGTGTATGTCTGCTCTACTCCTTCCTTTTGTGTTTCTGAAATGCAGTGTTTACATACAGATTTATGCATTTAGAGAAGACCACTCAAATCAATGATGTGTAAACGGCAGTACATAGATTTGTGTTTGTAAATGCTAATTTGTGTGTGTGCGTGTAAGCGTGAGAGAGGGTAAAAAAACTTAATGTCCTAAAAACGTCCTTCTTGGTTTCAGGTCTGGATAAGTTGAATTTGTCAAACAGTACAACAGATGCAGAATCAGGGAAACATGCTGCCAACGGGCATCAAAAAACCCTGTGAGAATCCCTGCTCGCACATCCACCTGCGTGTGCAGATACCTCTAATTTTTAGAGTACAGTAATATTCAATGAGAGGTCATTGAAAAAGAAGAAGTGAAGAATATTCATGTCCATCATCTCATCAGATCAGTGAGTCATTGAAACTTTCACCTCCAGCTTCTACTCCAGTCATGCTGGTCAACCAGTCTCTCTTTTCACTATTGATTGCAAGTGAAAATAATTTGATGTCATGTGGTTAGTAATATTTTTGTTGCTTTAATTTCAAGGTAGAAAATGTTATTGCACACCTTAAAAGCCTCTTGACTGCACTCTTTATTTTGGGATTGTTTTTTATATATTTTTGTTTTGTTAGATACAATTAGGGGAATTTTTTGCCAAGTTGATAATTTCACAGATTTTTATTTTCACATTAGTCTTTCACTTGCAATGAGGCACGCATCAGATCCTGTTTTCCCTCTTGATTATTGTTTAAAATTTTGCTCCGAAAATGTTACATTTAAATTGGTTTAGGACATAAAAGCAAGTTTACAATGTTGGAAAATATGCACTGTAAAAAAGATTTGTTGGTTTAACTTAAAAAAAGTAAGTTACCTAGTTATCTTAAAATATGAAGTTCATTTAACTTAAAAATATTAGTTGATTTAAAATAAAAAAGAAAGTTGAATTAACTTAACATTTTAGGGCAACCAGGTACTTTACTTTAAGTTCAAACAACTTTTTTTACAGTGTGTGAAAAACAACCCTTTATTTTACATGACCGATAATTCATTACATGTTAGCAAAACAAGACTGAACAAACACTGTAAAAAAAAAAATAATACGCTGGATTTACTTAAAAATATAGTGCATCATTTTTGCATCCACTTTTTTAAGTAAGTTTTACTTGAAATTTTATGCAATTGCATAAATTGCTTAAAATTCAATGTAATACTTACTTTAAAAAAAAAATGGATGCAAAAATGATACACTATATTTTTAAGTAAATTCAGCCTTTATTTCTTCAGTGTATATTGGATTGATATCATATTTTATTCCCAATTTGATGGATTCTTATGCAAATGAGGTACATTACAATATATACACAGTTCGTAAAACTCTCTTTTACTAGCAAAATGTGATAATCCTGGTATGTTTTTGCAATGGCTATTCACAGTGACAAATATTCTAAAAGTCCCATCAGATGTAAAAGTTTCTGTAATCTAAAAGTTTGTCTGCCATTCGATGTGTTTACATTCACTTTGTTAATACGATCAGATGTTGGTTAGTTACAACGAGGAAGCGTTATGAGTTCCTCATGCTTTACTGTGACAATTTTGGGTTTGTTGGATGTGACAGAATTAAGTAATGGGAATTTACAAGGAAACTCCCAAACATGTGCCTTACTTTAAATAAATATTCTGGTTAGTAATATATTCTGGGTAGGGAGCTCACCTGCCAACATGTCTTCATGCACTGCTACTGTTTTAATCCTATTTTCATGCTAAGATGGTTTTAAAGCATTAGCAACAACCAGCGGTAAACCGGAGCATGTTGTTGTGTGTTTATTTAAATTGGTTGTGCTTACGATCTAGAAATGATGCAATCTGCCAGTCACTCTGGGTAAAATCACCTTAATCACATTTAATGTATTGTTGTGAGCCATCACAGGAAGTAGAAAGGGAATATTTGTGTCACATCAGTAGTAAAATGCACCAAATAATTGTTGGCAGAATGTGGGGCACAATCTTGGGTTTTACTTCCTTTTCCTGTTCTTAAATCTGCTGCTACCTCCTCTATAACCTTTGATACTATACAAATATATTACAGATGCTAAGCAAACTTGAGTTTTTTCCTGCATATAACAAAAAACAGGCATTATTTTAATCTTAGTAATTGCTGCAGTGCTTTATAATGATGTGCGTGTATATATATATATTTGCCTTATTCTAAGGAAACATCTCTATTAATGTGTAAGGAAAACAGCCTTTAAACATCTGTTGAATACATATGAGGCTGCTTTTCTTTTTGCAAATGGCAGATCGTTACATCCATGAACGGTGATGATTTATGTACAGTTTTTTTCCACTTGCTCTCATGCTGTATATTAGCTCAGCCTGTGTAAAAATACCAATAAATGTAGATCAGGAGCTAATGATTTATTTTGTTAAAATGGCTGTGAAAACAAGACTGCAGAGCCAGATCAGTCAATTCAACAACCATTCAAGTGTATTTTCCGGTGATGTGAAATGAATGTAAAATTCACGTCGGGTCAGTTTATCTCCTGTTAAATACAAACTATTCGTTTGTATACTAGCTTTATTTTAATTACGTTACTGAGCACAGGTGATATTTTGTTATGTGTAGTTTCTAGACATTCCCATTTAAGTTACAAAACCGACGGTCTGAAGAACATGAACTGTTTTGGCCATTCATGCCATTTCTCTGTCAGTCTGTGACTCAGAGCAAAGCTTTGATGTAAAACCGCATAGTCATCCTTTAGTGTTCAGTCTACTTTCTTCATCCGTTTAACTAGCTCATGTTAATGTAAATGATGTATTTATATATGTGTATATATAGTATATTTCCTCTTTTTATTTTTGTAGAATGTAGATATGTAACAGGCTCTCAAGCCTTATTCATACTATGCTATTTGTGAAAAGGCCAGACAATTAGTCACTTAGCATTTGTTTATTGTTAAGAAAAATCACCTCTGATGCCTTAAACGGGCTTTCTCTGCTATTTCGTTTGTGTCTCCTTTTTCTCTTTAGTTGAGGAGACATGCTTTTCAAATGTGTACCTTTTTATTGACTAATTCACTGTGAATCCCTCATGTGATTGTCAATAACACGGCATACCAAAATAATAAATAAAAACAGGGCATGTCTTGAACTTGAACTGGCCAAAGGAAATGTATAAAAAAAAAAATCAGGGCTCTGAAGTGGAATATTTTTGCGTGGGCAGGAGTGTCTTTAGGAAATGTATTTGATTTATATTCACATGAGGGACACTAAATTCAAAGCCTGTGAAAAGGTTGTTTAAAAAAAATCTACACCTCAGTGGGTTCTTGGGTTCAAAATGATGCATTGTTTTTGGTGTTTTTATTGTAATGAATAGATAAAGGTTGTAGAATGTCTTATCTTCCTGTTGATTTGCACAATAAAATTTTGTAAGAAAATGTTCCTGCAAAAAGTGTTCTGTCATCCAAGTAAGGTATGTTTCATTTTTATATTGCATATTCAAACTTTAGTATCACTTAAGTCTGCATTTCCAGCACATCCCATGTCATAAATTACCTTTTAGTACCGTCTGTGTGTACAAAATTGTGCTTGTTTGAAGTAAATAGAGTTTTTGAAGGATGTTGCTGTGCCAGGGTCCTGCCTTTATGCAAAACAAAAGCTATTTTATCAATTTGTGTGTTAGGTTTCTTAAAACAGAGGCAATTGCTATTATGTACTACAATTAACTGTTAAAGAAACCTGTTCATTCATTATTTAGTTTCCTTTCTTCTGGTGGACACATTGTCCTGAAGAGACACATACTGCATAATATGGCATGCTGTGGTGTTTCAGAAATATTCACACCAAAACTTGTTTGATCATCATAGGCTTAATGTCCTTACAGGTCTCATTTGAGTTCTCTGTACTTGTTTGTTGCTTCTGTTACATGTATGAATGTTCTTGTGCTTATTTAAAGTTTTATTAATTTCATATGTTTGTGGTGTTTATAAAGCAAAATGTTGAGATTCGCCTTAGTTTATTTTGTATTAACTTCAGTTTACAAATTTTATTACAAATAAAGTTTGTGATTTTTGATGAAACGTTATTTTCTGTCTTTATTTCAGCATTTTCCGTAATATTTGGTAAATGTAGAGTAAAACTACATTAGTCTGTATGTTACTGACAGTGGTTATTGTTTCTGTAGATGTCTCCATCCCTGCTCCTGGTGAGCTATCGTCCTGCAGACTTCAGCTTCAACACACCTGTCTGTAATTATCAATCAACCCTGAACACCTTGATTAGCTGCTTCACCTGTGTTTGTTTGGGGTCAGAGCTAAAATCTGTAGGACGGTAGCTCATGATGAGCAGGGTTGAAGACCCCTGCTCTAGACTAGAGTATACTGTGATATTTTTGGACCATAACATTCACTGTGAGTTTTATTCCATCACATTCAAAGACAAAGGGGTTATTCCAGAAAGCTGGTTATGCGATGTTTGATATTGAAAATGTCTTTATGTATTCCCAGTTTGTAAAGCTGATGGAGAGCCACAATCACAGAAATCGAGACGATTGTTTCACGATGGCAATCTTTCGTCTGGGACGGATCGAAAAAATCGGAGATGGTCCTCACTGCAGAACATGGCATCCAGGGGGCGGGGTTGGATGTAGATTAAACACAATTACACATAATACACTTATTACACATAAAACACAAATTTATTTGATATCTTTTATTAGCACATTTAAAACAAAAAACCGTAAACCATGTTTAGGAAACCTGTTTCCTAATGGCTGTAAGCAAAGAGGCATTAAAACAAGTTCAAAGTTTCTACAAGATAAACATTATAATTAATTTATTTCTAAATAACTTGCCATATATATGTTAATAATTATGCATATTTATACTGTATACATTCATAGGTATTAAACTGCATGTGGTAAGATTACTCGTAGTGCCCGAAATGCTACGCCCCTGGATCTGAATCCAACTCCGCCCACTGGATGTCTGCAGTAAGGTGCTACGGAAAAATCGTGCAGCGTATCTCGGGCTTTACCAGTAGGATGTTGATTGAACTAACTCTTATCATGTGCCCCTAGAACCGACATGATCAGTGTAACAGGTTTTAGGTTAATCAACCGAAAGTTCAGGGTTTTGCTGATGGTAAGTTAACACCGCTTTCTGGAATACACCTCAAATCACCAGAACAGTGTGTCTATATCAAAATATTAGCTTTAATTCGAAACAAGCATTTTGGCATAGCGGGACCGGCAGAGTGGACATGTGGGTTTCGCTTCCTGGCAGAAACACTCAAAAGCTTGCAGGCAGGGTTCATGGAAAACATGAGAGCAAGACAATAGTAAGACCTTCCTGCCTTCCTTGGAGTTCAGATGGTTTAGGCAAATGGGGCAATCCTGAACACCTCGCTGAATAGCCTGGTGAAGGTAAAGAAAAACATTATTATTATTATTCTGATTACACTTAAATTGATCATCGTATAAAAACATCGCAATACCAAGAAATCGTTTTCTAGTAGTAAACATGTAGATGGAGTAATGAGTCCAGTAAACTGAAACAATATTCAGCCTCTGACTGGAAACTAAAAATGAAGTATTTGAAGTTCTTTAGTGAGGCTGACTATAGCTGCTATCAAAATGCCAACAACATCATAAATTCCACACAGAATTAATCTGCTAATTTTGCTTGTGGCCTGTTAGGATCTGATATTAATGCAAGCTGTCCATTTAGAAATAAAGGATGTGCACAACCCATAAAAATGTCTAGTCAGATAAAAATTTGACATTTAAGAGACCATAACCATTCAAAGTGCACAATGATTTATGCTGATCATACTGATCATTTGTAACTAGCAGATGCCTCCTACTGCAAGAGTTTCTATTTATATTTCATACAGATCAAAACACAAAGTTGCTGCTTTGCCTGTTGATCAGACAGCATTTGCGTGTGACCTCTTTAGTCACCTTTCACCTCTGACATATTTTAGTACTGCTGATAGAAAATCTAAAAATATCGATGTAGGTTTGTTTAAAATGTTCTGCTATTGCAATGTTTTTGATGTTAAATCTTAATTTTTTTGAGGAAAACATTTCAGGATTTTTCTTCATATAGTGGACTTTAGTATACCTCAACAGTTGGTATTCCATAATCACATCGAAAGGTAACACATACCATATGTGAAACACACACTTGCGGACAAAGACATTAATTAGTATCATTCCATATACAACAACGTTGGAACGGTCCTATTTCTCCACACTTGTAAACACCGGGGCGGTATTTTCACATACGTCGTTTGTGACCTTTCGACGTGATTATGTAATAGAGGGTATGCACGTGACGTCACCTTCGGCAAAGTGACTGCAGTTACTCCCACTGAGTGGCAAAAGACAGAGCAGCAGAATTTGAGTACAGTGTGAAATCAGCGAAAACGCGTCTAAATAGGGAAACAGCTGTTGTGCGATAGACTGTGCTAACAGATTTAACAAGAATTCGGAGCTATCGTATTACAGACTGCCAAGAAACAACGAAAGGAGAAGTAAATAAATCGTTCATGCCAACGTCCACTGACCGACCACAGGTGGGTTGACAAGTTGCTAGGGTCACTATCAAGCAGAGCTTTTACTTTCTACTTAAGAGTATTTATAAGTATTTGTATTTTATCCGTGTTTTTCTTTAGAAACATACATCGCAAAGCATATTAATATAATTTTGATTCTATTACATTTCATAAATACAAGTTTTTGTTTTACATTTAATATTTAAGTACATTAGCATACTTTTACTCAAGTAAAAGTACACAATTTTAATGTAATTAGGTATTAAATAAATTTTAATATGCAATATTAAAGAATGATTCTATGCTTTAGAATGTAGTGAAGTAAAAAAAATTCCAATAAAAACACCCTAATAAAGCACAATGCTTGGAAAATGTAACTAATGTAACTAAGTATTGTCCACCTCTGCTATCAAGTCCAACTAAATTCTATTTAAGCTGATATAGTCAGTTTTACTGGCATTTTCGCAGCAGCTGCTATGAAAACCTAGCCTGGCTCCGCCCTCCTACGTGCTTTCGCTTAATTTTCATTTCGCTTCATTACTACGTCTGGGACTGCTGTGTAGAGTTTCGTTTTCTCCTGCAAAAATCTGCAGGTCCAATCAGCAAACAGAAGGGGGGTGGCTAAGAACGATGACGTTGAGGTCGTGCGTCAGTTTGAGTTGTAGTTCAGTAATGGCAGCGGAGAAAGACGTGAGAAAAGCTATTCGGTCCGTTGATGCAAAACTGACGAATATACAGAAGTTAAAGCCGGAGCAAGAACCAGGTTTGCTAAGTTTTGATGTTCTGATTATTCTGACTTGTTGTTTCCGGCCGGTTTCGGCGCATGAAATACGTCACGACTGCACGTTAGCGATCGCCTATGGCAGATCCTGAGTGAGACTGGGCAGATCCAATAGTTTTAAACTTCAACAGAGGACCCTCCTTAACGGAAGTAACGCTTTGCAATGGAGCGTGGCCAGACTATAGCCGTTTCTCAATACCAAGTACACCAAACTCGGACTTGTGTCCTTCGTAGTTCGAACTTGCAAGTTCAGACTCGGAAGAACAAACTCCTGACGCGAAATGCATTCTGGGAAACTTCGCTGTCATAAGTCCACACAAGTCTCCTCTGATGCATCCTCGATAAAATGGGCGGATCAAGAACACATAAGGGATTTTATGTGAACTTGGGCTTGACGCGAACTTTGATTTGGAACAGTACTTTGTCCGCGACTGATGACGTTTCACAAGTCCACAAGAACACAAGTACAGACAAGAACGCATATTGAGAAACGGCCTCTCTGTACAAATGAAATGAATTTACGAGAGTCTGGTTGGACCAGGCTAATGAAAACCAGCCATTTTGTTGAATGTTTGCCACTCAACAGGGCGTGCTCCGGCGTGGTCATGTGGAAAAGTGATGTCAATGCATACCCTCTAAACAATAAGGTCACAAGAGTAGCGCAAAATGAGAAGTTGTGGTTAAAAAGTACTTATTTTTTGCCTGGGTTGCGATCGTTTAGAGCCCTTTGAAGCAATTTTAAACTGCATTGAAACTGTAAACTGTTGAGGTCCACTAACCACTGTGTTTTGCTAAAAAAAAAAAAAAATAATTCTTCTCTACTGAACAAAAAAAGACAAACATCTTGGATGACATGGAGTTGAGTAAATTATCAGAATTTTTTTATGAAAGTGGAATATTCTACAGTAAATTTCTGTAGTTTTGTAATTAATCATCAGACAAAATTCTTCTATGTAATCCCAATGTGCTTCAATGCAAGATGTGTATAATTTTCTTAATGGGCCATTTAATTAATGGGCCTCTTGTTGTCTAGGCAACTCCAATCCTGATCATCAACACAATTCCCTGTGAAATGAAAAAACATAAGCACATCCTGCTACATCAAGGGGAAAACTGCTATATGTGCAGCTCATCATAGTTAAAATTCGATTGAGTCTAACAGAAAGTAGGTGTGCGGCCATAATCATTAACTGAATTTTAGCTTCTTTTTTTAGAGAAAGCCAATTGCAACGGAACAGTGTTCGTTCTGTTTGCCCGAGTCCAACTCTAGATTTATGAATCTCAAGGTATCTGGCTGACCTCTCATCTAGAAGATAAAAATAAAGTGTTTTCTTTTTAAATGGATCGGTGCTGTTGGCTGCCTCGACACAATAATGTCGAAGCCCACAGAAATGCCACATCTTTTACAGCTTGCACGTAATGAAAGGCTAGGCGTGCACTATCTGCACAGCTTGTGTTTTTTAGTAAACACGGTGGATTATTTCCACTCATTCATTAGCAAGGTAAACAATCATCTCATGGAGGGTTTGATACTGTTGAATTGGAACATCTGTGCCGCCAGGACGGCTTGAGCGTTTCGAGACAGGCGGCGGCACGTTGGACGAAGGGCAGGACTGAGGAGCAACTACAGAGAGGGATTAGAGGCATTGATGAGCTGTTCTTTGATAAAAACACATCGGTATTTCAGTCTGCATCTGCATGTGTAGGTGAAGGAGCAGTGCCATTATCGAAACAAACCTTCGCTTGAGCTTCCAGCCAGTCCTTGTCCTCCATTTCACACGCGTAGTTGCTGTTGAAGCGGCGCAGGATATCGTGGCTCACGGCCACGGAGCGATCGATCTCATTCAGAAATTCTTCGATGTCTGTGCTGCACGACTGCACCAGGCTGTCGTTCATCTCCTGAAACTGATTACAGAAGTAAATGACATGAAAATGTTCATATGTTCCATCATACCACAAATCAATTCTGAATTTTAAACCTACAATGTAATGCTGTTAACAGGCAGATCAATAGCAACGAATGAATGAATGGGTGTAATACGAAAACATTTCGGACAATCCCAGAAATGGAGCTGAAAGACTGAGTACGCACACACACAAACACGACAGAGGTTTCTTAATAGCTATTTGATCAGTAATTAAACAGACGTTAAGCATTCCAGACAGTTCAAACATAACCTTACCTAAAGAAGTACAAATAACACTTGTGAACTTGAGCAGTGTGAACTCTGCCTCTCGGCATTCTGAGAAAAGATAGCGCAGGTACAATCAATCTTAATGTCACTAATCGCCAACTTTCTAATATGTTGACTTTAACTAACATGGGAATACTTAATTGAAGAACAATGTGATAAGTGATGGTCTCATAATAGACAAGCAAGCTTGTCAAGATATTGTTTCTTGCCATATCTGTTTAGAAAATAATCATTTATTATGACGTTTAATATTAATTATGAATTTCCCAATTTCTTGTGACTTCAGTGAAAAGTGCTGCATTTTGAGTTAATGTTGCTCTACTGGTAGAGCATTACGGGTTTGTTTTCCCAGTATATGCACTGTAATGCTATAAATGAAATGATGTATATTGCAGTTTACGTATGTATGTGAATAAAAGCATTCTCCTGTTTAAAGTGTCTGGCACCCTGCCGTCATTTCAAGAAATGTAACTAAGACCTGACAGTTGCTGCTTCACTAGATGGCAACCTTTGCTTTCCCTGGGCTAATGCATGGGGACTTCTGTGTGGGCTAATGAGGGGTCTGCATGTGTCATCGAGGTCCCTGACCAAATGCCAACCACTTTCACCTGCTATCAGTCGCATACTAATAGCAGGTAAAAGTGGTTGGCTTTTGGTTGGCACTCCTGAAGGGTCAAAGGGTTAATAAAACATGAAAGAAAAAACCTTCTCTTGCAAATTCTTAATCCAGAGTGATTTAAAATGTTTTTAGTTTTTATCTCAGACCCACTTTTTATTGCCTATTTAAAAAGTAAAATACTAAAGACGGCAAAAACCTTTAAATATTATGAGTAAGAATATCAACAATACAATTAGTTAATTACTTAACTATTGTAGGTCACAATTCTATTGAAGTGACTTATGTTTGTTAACAGACTAAGGGGCGGTTTCACAGACAGGGATTAGACTAGTCCTAGACTAAAATAAATGTAAGAACTGTCCAACCTGAAAACAACTTGCATTGATATATCTTAAAATACATCAATGTCCTTTGGTTTGCCTCAAAATGCACACAAGTAATGTTTTTCGTAAGGCATGTTGTTTGTTGTATTTCCTAATTAAACTAAGGCCTAGTCCTGGTTTAAGCTAATCCCTGTCTGGGAAACCGCCCCTAAAAGTCCCATCACCTTTAATTTTTTTCAATGAATACCTTTTTCTCAAAGAATCTCTGTCTTAACAGTGGGTTTTTTGGAGGCACGTGTTTTCTTATGTTTCTGTACCATTTGCGAGCGACATAGCCTCGCCATAAAGCTTGTATCCTGAGATAAAAGACAAGAATCAATCATATTTAAGAGAACTGGGAGCAATTTCTAACTGGATTCATATTGTTTGTCTCTCTGGATTTGTATGTCTTTACCTGCGAGCACACTTTTCTCGATAAAGCTGAGCACCATCATAAATCACTCTTGTCTCATACTGCTCCTTCCTGCACATAGGGCAGCTCTTCCTGCCTGAAAACTTTTCAAAAGACTTCAGACACACCTGAAATTAAAGCACAAAGGGACTAAATCAAAAACTTGAGATTAGTTTCAGAAGGTCGCACCAAAACCTTTGCGGCAATTCATGATGTGGTGGATTTGTGGTGACTTACTTTGTGAAAAACATGTGAACAGGAAAGCAGAACCTGTCCAAAAATCACAAAGAATTTTTTTACTATTTCAGTTATTAACATTGGTGTTTTAATAAGCAACCATGCACTTGATGCAACAATCAAAAGTGAAAGCAACATGAATTATTACTGTTTGAAACCGATTAAAAACTTTTTTCCTTTAATCACACCTCTCTAAAGTCACATTTTGGTGATTTAATGACGCTTTTAACTACCCTGTATTGTATTTTGAGGTGTAATTAACACACATTGACACACACTCAAACAAATATTTACATGTGCCTACGGCAACTGTGTTGTCTCTGTACAGCTGGTCTTTATTCACAACATTCTTGAGAAGACTGACATCTTAAAAAGGTTATTAGGAACTTTTAAATGGCTGGCTGTCCTTTCACACCAACCTAACTGATTGCTACATCATTCATGATACAATTGAATTCCAAGGCATTATAGGTCAATTTGTGTCTGTGATCATGTCATGTGTACTGTGTTGTGTGCATAGGAAAGAGTATCTGTTGACTGACAGAACATGGAAGGCCCTGCAAGAACCCTATGCAACATACCTGAACATTTACAGCTAGATGGTTGCTATGTCAATGAAGAACAGGGTACAAGTGAGCAGAAGCTTAAAGGTGCACTAAGCGAGTTCACGCGTTTTAGGACATAAACATTTTTTTTTGTTTTATACAGTAAACATCTCCTCACTATCTGCTAGCTGCCTGACCTCTGAACACACTGTAAAAAAACGCGGTCTCTGTAGACAGACCAGGCTTCGCAAACTGCAACAAAAACAAAGTGGTCAAACCTACCACCACCAAACATAACAAAGTGTTCAGGCCAATAAACAACAAAAAGGATTTGGGAGCGGGGGTTGGGCGCATTCATGATTCGTTCACAGAAAACACGGAAGGGAGGGGGAGGGGAGGAGTTTATTTGAACGTCATCAAGAAGGGACATCACACAGATTCCCTTAGAGTGCCTCTAAAGAGCACCTATTTCATTGCTAAAAACAATGTTATTTTGTATATTTGGTATAATACAATGTGTTTGCGGTTTAATGTGTTTGTTTATGGTAAAAAAAAAAACATTATTTTCCACATACCGTACATTTTTGTAGCTCCAAATTTCACTCTCTTCCTAAAACGCACGGATTTGAAAAGCTCTGTGTCCCTGATTGGCCACCTAATCTGTACGTTGTGAATACCTCTGAAGTCAGCCAGAAATGTGACGCTCCTTACCATGTTTGAAAAATTCGGTCACAATGCAACGCCAACAGGAGTTAACTTACAGACTGTGAGTCCGAAGCGAGAGGAATTATGATAATGTCGCTCTTGTCTACATCACCAATCCCAGGAAGTAAACTGTTGCACGCAATCCGTGTGTTTGTTGTAGTCCAAGAAAACAGATTTATGTTGGAGACGATAACTCGCGTCATCATTTACTTTGGGGTTTGTACCTTTTGCATATCGTTAACATAAAAACACACTAAAGGAAATGTAAAATCGTGAATTGGACCATTGGTGCTCTTTAATTCATTTAATAAACATCTGAGAAGTTCAGATGTAAAAACCTCTAAGTGCTTCTGACATGTTTGCTCGCTTATGAGCATTTTTTATCAGGCTCTTATGTTTAGGTAAAGACATTACTTTAATAGCAATGAAAAGGTTATTAGTCAGTAATTCAAATGCCTTATGTCACAAATGTCACTTTAGTCATCTGATTGGTATTTAACAAATTTAATTGTCTTCTGCTACAAACCCTCAAAGTGCATGCAAGCTCTTTGGCAAAAACTTCTACTTCTAAAACAAATCCATGTATTTGGTCAAGACATAGCAAACAGTTGCAAAAGCACAAAAGATGGAACTAGAAATATTGCAATTGATTAAAGTAAGAATGTAAAAATAAAGAAACTGAAATACAAATTATCTCTAACAGTGATGTGGTGGGTAAGTGCAGTTACCTGTGGTTGTAGACGAAACTCTTCCCTACATATCACGCATGGTTGAACTGAGTCTCCCTCCTGGATAGACCTGGCTTTAACCTCTGTCCACTCCTCTGTTGTAAGTCTTCTTGAGGGAGCCGGCACCAGACCCATCTTCTGAGCTTGATCAACATTAACAGCTAAACATTAGCTTCTGTGAGCTTTCAGGAAAATCTAAGCATGAAACTGAGCAAGCCTACCGAGAGTCAGATGTACGGGAGCTTGATCCAGCACATACTCTTCTTCTTCCTGCCCATGTGTTCCCTCAGCAACTCTTACTTTCTGCCTTGTGCTTTGTTTTTTGTGCCTCTTAAAACCGTGTGGAGCCACACATGAGCTGCCCGATGTAGGAAGGTTGTGGGGAATGTTTCGTACAGGAACACTTCGTGTGATATGGTCCTGTAGTGCTACAGCTGCTAGAGTCAGCCTCCCGCTGTCTGCTTTACTAGTCAATCCCTATGGAGAACAGAGCTGTCAAACTCAGTTAATACATTATAAATCTATTTAAACACTTGAGGTTTAGCTTGTTTTAATGCTGTCATACTTGGGTTAACTATAGACATGGTCAAGGGGTCTTACAGCATACATTTGGAGGTATGTATCTCAGGTGCAACTGATCCATTTAAAGTCTCAGCCAAACATTTAGCACTTCCCAATGAAAGCAATGATACTTGTATCACATTACATTGCATTACGTTTATGAGGCAGTTTTAATGTTCAAACAAAGCCTGGCTTACAACGGTGTTATATGCAGTCGGTAAAATAAAGACTTTTAAATGTTAATTTTGTCTTACTGACAGTGCTTAATGCTAATGTTGTTAAATATATGAGAGGTTTATGAGTACAATATAAATGCTTATAATTACTTATATTATTATCATTATTAATACACTTTAGCCTAAGCATCAATTAACTTATGAGGCTTCTCTCTAAAGACAGCCAGCAGCTTCTGCATCGTTGAATGCAAAAAAAAAATGTAAAATGCAGAAATAAAAAATTTAATAAATGTTTTTAGTCATTACCTTCCAAAAAGTGTAATAATGGGAAATGTACTATTTTTCTCTCAGTATTATATAGTTTTCTGGCTAGTTAACTGTAGTTATCTTCTAGTTACTTTATACCTTTTTTTCCCCATAGGACGAAAAGATGAAAAACAGATTACATTTGCCTGTGTATAATGTCATTTGTCACTTTTAAGGCAAATAAATATTTACCATGGCAAGCTATACTTGGCTAATGCTAACCACAACAGGCTGCAAGCGTATGTCGAATTTAGCGAAAAAAGTAAACATTCTCTTAAACCATGATTACTAAATAAATGACTGCTGATAACTTAAAAAAGTCGCCACCTCAGGTTTTTATCACAATGCTGTAGAATTAAAATTATCCTGAAAATGAGTGAAGATGAAAAGCACCTCACCCTCCGCATCGCTGTCCACAGAAACACTGTTTACTTTGTCGCTTAGCAACGAAGCTCCATTCAACACAGTTTAACGTTCCCACGAGCTCGTCACATATTTCTGTTTGTCAATAAATGTTGAAAACATTTTACAAAAATAAATCTAATAAGACAATGCTGTTAATTTTGTAACGGGGAGATATGTCATTGGTTTAATATTAATTTGAGGCAGGCAGCCCATTTTTACTAGTGTGACACTAGATGATTAAGGTGATTTATTTGTCTTTTCTGACTAACCCTTTATTATTTAAATGTAAAGAAAATTTATTTGGAATTACTTAAAATCAGTATAAAATAATGTTTCAAAAAGAGGTCATTCTGAGATTATCAACATGAAACATCTTCAAAAACACCAATGCTCATCATGATCATAACAAAAACATGAAAGTTACAGTACTCATTTCTCATTGTATCACCCAATAATGTATATTCTGTTGGAGACACAAATGAATGTTTAATAAAAGTCTTAACAAAATTATTAAATTAATAAAAGTCTTAATATAAAAAAATATTTTAAAGAGCACTGGAAAACCATCATGCTTTGTTTATAGACTCATGCACTTGAGCTTAGTGCAAGAAAAACACAGCTTATGGCCTTTAATGCCACAGACAAAGATGTGGAGCAATTTATTTGCAAGGAATTTATTCATTTGAGTGTTCAATCAAAACCTGTCTTTCCCAAGCCGAATGAGTTGAAGCCCATTGTTTGTGTTTTAAGTAAATAATCAGTTTTCAAAAAGAAGTACAGTCAAGCCTCTCAATAAAAGCTGCTTTCTTCCAACTGTCATCAAAATGGATTTCACTATGTGCTTTCAATTTTAACAGGGACTCTGTTTGTCTTCTCACTCTCCGTAAATACCAGTTAAAAGAGCTTTCTATTTAACCGTCTTCCTTGTGAACGTTTTTACCTGTTCGAGGTATTTTGAAAAGAGTGGACTCACCATGTCGGGAAATGGGGGGAGGATTTGGCCGGGTTGTTGGTTGTTGGTGTATTGTTTTGAATTGGAAACCTTTGCTGAACTTCTTTGCATACTTTGAAAAGCTCAGACAGCTTAGAAAGGTAGAGGTAATCCAGTGATTTATCTCAGGAAGGGGCAGGCATGTAATCTGAACTGCAACATGTTCAGGGTAAAATTGAAAAAGAGCATCAAGGCGAGAGAACATAATGCTTTTTTTAATATGCTTGTCGCTTTGCTAAAAATAGTAGTTGAGTAAAATGTTTAACCTATAGAATGTGTTTTGTCTAATCAAATCCATTGATGTTATCATATTCAATACAATAGGGCTGATGTTTACTATTACTGCATGTTCCTGGCCCTACATATTCCGGATTTTATGCCTTTTTGATCAATAGTTTTCTAGAAACATAATATGCAAGACCAAACATCAAGTAAGCCAATTGCCCTGATTTAACCTCATTTTCAACCCCATTTTCAACCACCTGCCATATAAAAACTACATAAAACAAACATTTGTGATGTATTAATGCTGTATGTATGCTGTAACAATCACCAGCATAAAATGTGCGTGAAAATGAAATTTATTTAATTAAACTATTTATATTTAATGATAGAATAAAAAAGAATATAGGTTATTTTTTATATTTGTTAATTTATTTAAGTTACATAATATTTAAAAAAATCCACTTTAAACATTATTTTTTTAACAATTTATTTCTGAAATATTCCTACCCAGCAGCATCAACAACATTTAAATACTCATTACTCTTAAATTACTTTAGATGTTACTTTATATTTAGAAATCCACTTGAAAACTTTTAATTTTTCAGATTTTTTTTCTATCCAACAACATCAGCTACATTTTTGATTGCTTGTTCAGGGTAACCCCGCCCACACACACAAATCGTTGTCAATCACGACGGACATTGATTTTGGAAGTTAGGAAACACTGGATATTATTTGACCTGTATTGTTCAAATGACAAAACGATTGCTGTTCTCAAACGTGTAAACATGTAAGTATGTTTTTTTATTTTTAATGCTTTCGGTTGTTCATCTATCGATGAGATCGCGTGCTCTCGTTCTGCTGATCCTTTGCGCTTCTTTGAACGCAGTGATTTGCCACGTGGTCTACTAAAGCTTTTTTCCACTTCTCTCCTAGTCCATAACTTTGTACTTTACGTTTAGCAGTTTAGACTTTAAGATTCGTCAGTTTTTAGGGCACTTAATTTTCTCTCTGTAATTTAATTTGTGGAAATGTCATTTAGACAAGTAACATATATAGTTAACCTTGTTGCAATGTCCTGTCATGTGTGCATTTGCATTGCAATGCTCTTTCCAAATTTCATTTAAAATCCAAAGAACAAGACTAAACCCAATTAGACTATAAAAATGGTGACATTAGACATGTTAGACCAAGATAAGATTAACCTCAGCTCCAGTTAGACTGGTACTAAGAGAGATATAACATTATTCTGTAATTCACAATGATAAAGAAAGTATCTTAACTAGACTTTTTTTACTGTCTAGTGTATTAATTATTTAAACAATAAATTTGTCCCAAATTACAGCCATTGTTTAAATTATTTGGTGTGCTATAAGAGATTACCAGTTGTTAATCAAAAGGTTCACTTTTATGCTAGTATAGAGTATTTTTATATAATTGCTGACTAAGTTACTCATGAAAAAGGAAAATAGCCTTTATGGAAAGACACAAGGCCAAATAGTTTGTCCACTGAAATACAAATACAAATCACTATGTGCTTTTGCGTCTTTTTATTTCATTTGCTAAGTGCTACATTACCTCATGCTTTGGACCTCACAAAGGATTTCCTATAAATCTCCTGGCGGCTGAGAGTAATCGATCAGGCGGTTTGATTAACCTGTCTGAAGGGTCCTTCCACAGTACTACAGGTCAACTTGTCTGGCTGTGTGGATGGCTAGTTGGAAATTATCATTGTCAGTTAGCCTGGCTGAGCTAAAACTGCAGAGGATAAAGTAAAGAGACCTCTTCAAAAATGTGCCATGTGCTGGAGGAAGTTCAAAAGTCTATTTTTCCCAAATCTGTGCACAAACTTGCAATATAACAGATTTAAGCACGGCCTTTGGATCAATATGAACATCATCTGAGTTACAGGTGGTGATTTTACTAGTTGTATGTCTGGTCACATATTATACTTCCAGCCCATTAACACACCAAATCCATTTATAATAATGAGACTAGATGTTTCATGCTCACTTTCATAGTTTGTAAGGACTTGTTCTGTGTGCCAAGTGGATTTCACTTGAATGTCACAGTGGTGCCCAGCAATCTGCAACACGCTTGCGAAGCCATCTCGTCCCCATAATGGCCAATAATTGAGCAGAATCCATCACAGGGGCTGAAAATAGACTGCCATAATGGCCATAAATTGTAGCCCAGGAGAGATTAACACACCGAGCTGTTTCAACCCTGCTGTGCCTGAGAGTCTCCTGTACCTCCAGAGACAAGCTTGTCTCATTCTCCTCTCTATTACCTGCTGATTTCATACATAGGGGCAGCGATTAAAATTATAGCTCCCAAAGTATGCGAGGCCCTGTGCTCTTTGTGGGTGGATGTGTGGGAATATATTGAAGTTCTCTGAGATATCTCACCTGTACTGGTGGGCTTTAATTCTGATGAAAATACATTAGAATGGAAAATGAAATCTGACAGCCATTTGGATCCCCTCAGGTTGTTTAATTTCTTACTTTGGCATGAAAGCATTAAGAATCAATCTGCATAGATAATTATTGTTTTCACTGAGTGGATTTATTATCATTATCGTTAACATGAAACCCCCTCACATATACACAAAAACAGCCTGAGAGAGGGTAATTAACTCATCTCATTTAAAGTGGTGTGGAGTTTAAACCCTAAGGACTTCCTTACAAGTCACGCATAAATCATGACTTATTTCTTGTGATTGAGTAAATGATGGAGGTTGACGTTTGCCTTGGGTTGATGATGGAATATGTTTGTGGTGAAATGTCGTAAATGCGAAAGTTCTCTGGGCAAAGAATATAAATATGTCCCAAACCGCTCACTAGAATGATCACATAATGGGGGACTTTCCGCATTTACCATGGGGTAACACCCTTTCAACTTTGTATGCTCTGCTCCAATTTTTTTTGTGGCTTTCGAACATATAGGCAAAATAGTGATCTTCATAGAGTGAATCTGAGTGCAGGCAACAGTCCTCTGTTCACCTTAAGCCCGGGATACACTGCACGATTATTGGCTGTCCCAGACGAAAGATTGTCATTGTGAAACAATCGCTACGATTTCTGTTATCGTGGCTCTTCATTGGTGGTCCTATGTCGTACAGTGAGAGAGGTTCAAAGACGGCCGTTTTCCCGGTCTTGCGTCCAAAGATAGCCCACGATAGTTTTCTGACAGTGTCAGAAATTCAGCATGATCACCGCACAGTTTGCTGCTACGACCTGCGTACTGGTATTTGTTTACCACGAACACATGCTGGTGACGTCGCGCAACATGTGACATTTGCTGCCAAAGCTTCCGTGTCATCATCATACAGTCTACATGCCTGTTGTACCCGAGTTTAAACGATTCATGTCGCACAGTAGGCTTGGGCGGTAATACGGTAATATGGTATACCGCGGGATCTAAAAATAGCAAAGGTATCAGTTTCTATACCGCCATACCGGCATTTAAAAAAAAAACAATGAACTTATATAGCAGACAAGGATTAAATATTAAATTAGGGATGGCGAAAACTAAACATTTTCTTCACCGACCACCGAGCCATTAACTGATTAGTTTAAAACAAGTTACGCTGTTTGAAATAACAGCCATTTCGAGCCTCGCCTGCAATTTCGCAACTCTGTCGCATCTCTCTGCGGCTCTGCCTCCGGCTCATGCGAAACATGATTCCCGCAAACGCGTCGCCGAGGAGCTTGTATGCTGCTTGT
Source organism: Paramisgurnus dabryanus (assembly GCF_030506205.2). NCBI lineage: Eukaryota > Metazoa > Chordata > Actinopteri > Cypriniformes > Cobitidae > Paramisgurnus > Paramisgurnus dabryanus. The sequence goes on from NC_133338.1 coordinate 35,733,178, forward strand.
ATGTAATCAGAGGACAAATGACTCCTTAGTTTCAAAATGGTTTTGGTAAGGTGATCGCGTGAAAAATAAAGGCGTTTGTCTTATTAGAAGCTCATTTGAAACATTGCCGCGGCTTATTTAAGAAAATGACAGCTCCGAAGAGACGGCGCTTAAGTCTGAGGTAGTGCTAAAAATAATGAAGAAAGATGATGATCATCATCACCTTATCAGTAAGCACTAAAATGTAGATGTAATGTAATTCCAAATCTAAACCCATCTTATGCGGAATGTTGCCTAATAGACCTAATAGACCTAATAGACACGATAAAACAGGCACCTTCAGAATGCATTAAAGACGCACCGCCAAGGCAGGTCTAACTCACTCTGTGCCTTCTAGTAATGACTAGAACAACTCTTTTGTATAATTATTATTACTTTTTTATTTTTCAAAAAGACAAGTTTCAACTTCTGTTAAGTGCAACATGGACGATGCAATGCTTTGCTGATGCGAGCCGCGAGAAAGCCCTTGTCTGTTTTAGAAAAATGCAGCAAAGATATTAAATGCTAATGTATGAGTTTCATTCATTTATGATGAGGTCCGTGCGTTCTAGTTAACAATGCAATGCAAGCGAACGCGCCGTGCCGGCGCCTCCATGTCACGGTTATTATATTGTCTACTATATTTGCTTTTAATTTATTAAATACGTGCAATTGGTTGATGAAACATTTCTTAAAATTAAGACACAATTTATACAAACGAAATTCACTTAAAAGAAAGCAAAACCTAATTAAGTGGTAAAAATGTCTAATGATTTACAAAAACAAAACTTAATCTGCACTTTACTGTTAAAAGACGTGAATGTTAATAATACAACCAGGAAAGACTTTCGTTTTAATTATTTTATTACTGGATTTTACAAAAAATATTTTTATTTTATATGCTGGAATATGCAGAAATATGAGTTAACAGAAAGAGGACTTTCTTTATTTCATTAAAATATGGTGGAATGTGCAGAAAATAGGTTTAAATGTTCAGCAATTTTCCTCAAGTCTGAGACTGTTGCTTTGATTAAATTTTAGCTTGATGCAATGTGCACGAAACCATAATGCCGTGACCTTGCGCCAGAACCCAAATGCCGTGACCTTGCGCCAAATGTTTTTATTGGTTTATAAGTACAAACAGGCGAGTTATGAAAATTGAGTGTGAGGGATTTGTTCACTTCACACAAAATATCCTGGAAATTGGAATGAGATGGCTAGTCGCGTTTAGTCCACTGTCTATAATAGCCTAATTTAGAGATCACTTTTTTAACCGACAACTGGTTAATTCTGTTTGATCTTTGTATTTAACTTTTTTTTAAACTGCTAGTTGTTGCTAATAAAAGTTGTTAATATTGTTGTGCATGTTATTTTGTTATTGTTTCAGTATTAGTGTTTGGTATTCAGTTTCTGAAGGGTTTAGGCACAAGCCAACATTATAGTGACGCCGTCTGATTACGTCATAATTTTATAATTATTCACGGTAATACCGTATACCGGGGTAAAATAGGGAGGCGGTTTGATGGTATCAAAATTTGGATACCGCCCAAGCCTATCGCACAGTGTGATAAGTTAATGATCTTATAAGAGGGCAAAAAATCCTGCAGTGTATTCTGGGCTTTACACAACCTAGGCTTGAGGTTTGATAAACTTCCTCACATGGACTATACCATTATTAAAGGTGCCGTGCCATAGAATAAAAACTGTATTCACCTAGGCAAAGATGAATAATAAGAACTCTGTACATGGTAATGACACATTGTAAGCCTCAAATGCGCTTCCTAATTTTTATGTAAACCTCGTGCACGCAAAAGACTGCTGGAAAACAGGCCAATCTCAACATCACACAGACTGTGATGTCACAGTCGAGATGTACGCCCCACATTAAATTACACATTAAATTAATTACAAAGTTGTTAAAATGTTTACTAATGTGAATGTAATGTAAATAGAGCAAAAATAGAGGTTCAAAGGACAACTCCTAGGGTTGTAAAAGAACATGCAAAAACGTTTCTGGATAATTTTTGCTTCTATGTAAATATCTAAGAACAATTTAACTATACTATTTCAATGCATTCTTTGGCACCTTAAAAATATATTAGATGTTGTTTTATTCCATATTCATAAATGAGAAATCCAGGCTAAAGTCTCATAATGTAATGACGAGCTTAAAAGTTTGATTTTATAATTGATTTCAATCTTGGACATGGCCTTGCTCACTCAGTGTTAAAGAAATCAAGGTTATATTTTTGCAGAGAACATTAAATTATAGTGATGCACCGATGTATCGGCCACCGATATTTATCGGCCGTTTTTTGATGAATTTGAAACCATCGGCAATAGCACGAGAAAGGCAGACACCGATTGTTTATTAATTAACAGCATAAAGAAATCCTTTATGTGTAAAAAAAAAAGAGTTAATATTGTTAATAAAATAAATGCTAAATAGCCAAAACCACCTTTGAAGGTTGTCATGCTGTCTTATTATATTTGTTTTAGCTTAATTTGTGCCTCTCTTATTATGTTGGTCAGTTGAATGTTAATTAGATCCAATCCATGTTCAGTAAAAATAATTTAATGCAGAAATAAACTAGCTAATAGACCAACTGTATAGTATTGTTTACAAGTGTTTAATATCGGTATCGGTATCGGCCAGAAGTTGTCTGTTTAAATCGGTATCGGCCCAAAAAAAAAATTATTATCGGTGCATCCCTATAAAATTACAATAAAGCGACTTTAGCCAGGATTTAACAAGTAGTAGTTAATAAGGAGTCCAAGGTCTTAATACCATCCTGTATCAACAGAGTGTAAAAAATAAACCCCTACCAAATGCTGGTAAAAACCAACTCAATAGTCAACTTGGCAGGTTATGATTTGTATATAAAATTCTGATATACACACAAAAAAATGTTTTACTGTTTCAATGGTGCCAAATGGTGATTTGGACAGAGTGGCTCATATGATAAAGCAAATCAAAAAGATAATCTTGATGCACACATAAGAACATGAATTGTGTTTATGTTCAAGTTACGTTTTTTTAACTCCTTAAATGGAAGAAAAATGGAAGCAAACAACAAAAACAAAATAATATAGATAGGGATACGGGAGAGCAGGACACAAAGTTACAATTTTTGGCTTTGGCTCTATAATTCAAAAAATATAAGTTAGATTCATATTTTTTTACACAATCAACACACACATCTCTGCTACAAATAAACACTTATAGTTTGTTTGTGGGACCTACCGTTACCGTACAATTACACCAAAAGTGACAGGAGTGCAAACATGAATTTACCCCATAGGTGGGGTTCATTGGAACAACCAGAGGGTTTGTTGTAACACCTGCTAGAAAATTTTGTTTAAACAAAAATAATTCAATAAAATTCTGTCTATATACTTAAGGTGGATATTGTTTATATATCTGCTTATAATAGGAAGATATCCACAAATTCATCCATCCATGATCCTTCATCTAACCATCCTTGTATTACGCAGCAATGCATTACATTTTTTTTTAAAGGGCCGCACAATTAAGACAAACAAAAATCATAATTGTCATTTATTTTCCCGATATTGTATTGACAGTTATCATTTTGATTAACAGTATTTACATTGTTTTCATTTCATTATCATTGTATACTGGAGGCTGAGTTGTGACACTGTGTTACAACTAACCCCGCTGTGTAAAAATGTTTTTAATCCCAGCTATCAGTTACTAGGAGTTGCTGACATGTTACCCAAAACATTACACCATTTTGAAACAAGACAGTGATTAAAATAATATAAGTTTGGATTTGGTGACTTACACACCCAACTCAGAAATCGAAATAAATTTACTTCCATACCTCCAAAATACCCCTTGTTCAATATCTTAATGAAAACACATCAAAACTTTTTACAAATTCACAGGAGATGATCATCTGACAGTAAGAGAAAAAGACCAAAAGTACAGATTACTCAGCCCTGTATAAATATGTAAAGTAGCCGTGTTACAATTAACCCTGCATTAGTTTGTGCCCCGCTCGCCCCTATTTAAATCTATGCTGTTATTTAAATCTGTGCTGTTTCTTTTAAATGCTGTTTCTTTCTTCTGTTATTTTTGTTTTGGCTAGTAAAGCTCTAAATGGCTGATAAGTTAAAATTTTAGGAGCCAAATTGGCTGGTGAGTGAAAAGGATAATGTCACACCCTGGATGCTGCTGTCACAATTTCAATTAATTTCAAGTGCTTTGGTGACTTTTGACATTACCGTCAGGTCCTGTATTTGTGTTTTGTTCAGTGTGCTTTTAGATGTCAAATCCAAATGATTGGATAGATAAAGTACAGAATAGTCCCTTAAAAAAAGAAAACGTCTAAACGACACATGTTGCTTCACTGTTCAGCAGGCGAGTCATTCAGCACGGCTTTGATACTTCAAAGCTTGTTGAGGTTGTGCCAAAGGAGAGCACTACTTTAGTCTTGTGTTGTAATTTCAGACAGTGATGACAGATAAACTAGCAGTGCATATTTACTTGTTTTTCACCTTAGCAAGGATATAATGTCTAAGGCCAATTTTCCCTTTATTGCTGTTATTGACATACTTCTACTGTACTTCTGTCTTTTTTACCTTCTTTTTTTGTGTAAACTTTGATGTACAAATGTGCTGTTAAAGATTAAAACATGTAAAAATGTAACATACATACTTTACATCAGCTAGATACATGAACATCATAAAACAATAAAAAAAGGATATGTGTTTACAGTAACACATCTTTCAACGATTACATTTGACATGAACTGTCAATGTACTGAGTTTTCAAATATTGGAAGCTTAAAAGTATTTCTCTGGTCCAATGGAAATCACGCTTTTCTTGGAGACTTACTGTATCTTTAAAAGTTATGACATGTGATCGACACTCGATAATAGCTTTTCAATATGGAGCGTTGAAACATCCTTCAGCCATACCACAAGACATGAAGCATCTATTTGACAAAGGCTGTGACAGGAAAAGCAGAAAGTTTGATATGCTCTGTTGCAGATCGTTAATGTTGAGAAAACAAAATGTCTTGCCTTGAATTGCAGTGATGTACGTTCATACTGAAGTGATGGGAAGATTCACACTAGAGATGAAAGTAATATGTCAGCCAAAATATAATGTCATATTAGCAGGAAATATGTTGGAATCTGTATAGCATAGTTTTCATCTGTTGTAATACAAAGTAAAAATCTATCTGTTGAACTGTAAAAAATAACTACTGTACGTCACAACAATGATTATTAGTCTGATAATACATAATTTTATTATTTAAGTAATATTGTGTGACATTTGTACATCAGTGTAAAAAAAGATGTTTTGATTTTAGATATATAAACATGTCTGCACTCTTAAAATTAACATTAAGATAACATAAATCTTGGGGTATAAGTTGTGTTTCCAAATGTATGTGACCTTGTCTGTTATATTCGGGCTAAATTTCACTAATTCATTTCAGTCTTTGACATGAACTTAAGTCATTTCAAAGATATGTTTTTACAGAATGTTCGTTACATTATCTAGGATGATTTTTGTAGAAAACATTAAATCACAAAAATGACTTTAGTTAGGTTTTCTTAGACTGGTCACAATGGTCCCTTACACACTGCATATTAATTCGGTTGTCAGTTTATCTTTAAATGCTTACAGGCATGAAAATCCCTCACCTTTCAGCGAAATTCGCAGTTTTGAAGCCAAAAAAGGTGACCCACGTGAATCGTTTAGATTCGATGAGAAAACATTTTTGGGATGGAGGGGGGGTATGCGCGCGTTGTTTGTAGACGCGTCTTTCGCCGTCGTCCAACATGTATCCCAGACATTAGGTTGGTTTGAGTTTGTGCTGCGCTGCAAAAACCGACACGCAGGCAGGTGACATCAAAGTATCACGAGAGTGAATCAGAAGCCATAAGGAAGTCTGCTTTCAAACGGCTCTCGCGCTACCTTGATGTCATCCGCATTTCTGTGTTCTTCGTCATAGAAGCTTGTTGAAGATGCGTAGAGCTACTGCCTTCGGGACGTAAAGTCAACACAAAACGCTGTAAAACTTTCATTGTAGAATACTAAGGCATCAATCAATTACAACAACATATCTACACAGACTGACATTTCAAAGTGACCTAAAAGATTTTTTGTTGGAATGGACTGGAATGAATTATGGACGTACTCCTCGCTTGTAAGTCACATTGATCTACGGCTGTAAGTACTTAAATGTAAATATGGTGAAACTGCAAAATATTGCATGAAATGCTGTAATAAGAACATACTGTTACTAATACAGTTAATAAGAAAGTTTGCCGTTTACAGTAACATTTAAGCGATTTTAGACTATTTGAGCGACAAAGATGCTAAAGTGGACTGTTTTCAGTGCGCATACACACACTAACTCAAAAGCCCAAGCGCGTTTTAAAAATCACGCAAACACATAATTTTTTGGGCTTGACAGGAGATATACGCACAAACTATATTGTAATACCACAGTCTCTGAAAGTATTCTCATAAAAACAGTTGTTTATTATAATTGAGAAGTTGATCATGTGTCAGTCAGTGTATAGATCGCTTCTCCGTTGTTAAAGGGACAGTTCGTCTTATAAGAAATGCTTATGTTTGAGTCATTATGTTAATCAAACTACAAAAGACAAAAGGAAAATCACTTTTATAGCTTTCAAAAGATCAATTATATTTAATTTATAGAATAAAAACAGTGTTATATTAATTTGATATTGTTTCTCTACCTAATCAATACTGTTAGATCTTACTTTATTTGTAACTTTGTTCTTTTCTATTGTAATGTCTTGATTTGTTCTTATTTTATTTTCCCACATCACTTTTTTGAAAATTATTCAACCCATGACTCAAAAACCATAATGTAATTGATTTAACCAGTACTATATTGTAAAATTAATTCATTTTAAATTAGGTGTAGGTTTTCAGGTCCACCCTATTGCAAGGCCAACTTAAAATTGTATGGCCTTGCGACTGATGGTCAGATTATGGCAAAATAAAATTATTGCAGATGTAAAAATAGTAAGGGAATGTAGGGCTGCACGATTAATCGTTTTAAAACCGAAATCGCGATTTGGGTGGGTGTGATTTTCGAATCGCAAAAGCTGCGATTATTTCGATTCAGAACTATCACATATAACAATCATCTAGTACGCAGTTTTTGACAGTTCGCTCCATGCGCATTTTAGGTTTGATGCATTTGAACCAATAGAGGGCATTAACACTGAGGTGCTGACTGAACGTCAGATAACGCCATTGCGCGAGCAGCAGTTCAACTCCCCAACAAAGTGTACGGCCATATGATTTCCGCGATGCGGAAAACACAGACAGAATCACGAAATGCATACAAATGGAATTAACTGCACAACGCGGAATGTCATGAAGTTGGCAGATTTTGGATTCAGTCATTTTTAAAACCCATTATAATTCATTAACCGGCAAATGAAAGGACAGAAATGCGCGAAAACATTTCCCTTATGTGTAATGTTGGACTTAAAGAAAGGTGTATATACGTCCGTTTCTTGTCTTGCATCACAAACAATGCCAAGCGCCTCATCAGACTATAAGCGGGTTTCATTAAAGCCCGGAACACAACAGACGAAAGAGGTACAGCATACTTACTTGCACACGCACAGCCGCAGCACCACTTTGAAAGTATATTTACAGGCACGAGGGTTCATGAAGCGCGCACACAGAGAGCAGTCAGCACACGCGTGATCACTAAACTTAAGTTTTCTTTCTTGTCTAAGTGAACATAAACAGCTGGATGTTTATCAGTACATTAAAGTAGAGCTTTTTTAAAGCTGTCTTGTGTCCTAAAGTGACAGACAGTAACCTGGTGCTTTCTGTGTCAGAAATGTTTATTACACACCAAAAATTAAAATCACTCCTTAATCTTAACTGTACAAGCTTCTGCAGCTCCACATTTAAAATCGTACAGTGAGGACTGTGCAGTGTTTTATTTGTATTTTTTGCTTATGTTAAATCATAGATTCTAATAACTAATATATTTACATTTATTACGGATGTTATGGTGTGCATTTTGTTTCTGCGCACGTGGAAAGATGTTGAGTTCCTTCTTTTTTGTCCTTGGCCAATCACATTCCTGAAGAATAAATAAGTTAAGTTACAGCATGTTCCCTAATGTGGCCATAATATTTATTCTGGGGGGGGGTCCCCCCACCTCGCGGCCCCATCAGAGGCCACATCGCCCCTCGAGGGCCCTTCTCACCTTTTTCACCCCTGACCCGTTTTCATACCTGTGCTTAATCCTGTTCTGTACACACACAATTCAGTAATTTATGGGACTGACAACTGCATTCTACAACCGAATTAACTCCCGCAAAATGCAGGTAGTGACAACCGCGTTTACAGAAACTCTGCATAGTGTGTACATAAGCGAACTGAACAACTAGTAGTTAATAAAGTGTTAAAACGTGCATCATGGACACGACAGGTCTCTCTTCTGAAAAAATAAATGCCTAGAAGGGGAAAAAGTCTTCTGCATGCGCGGTGCAGAAAATGACAGAGGCACGAGGGTTTGCTTACTTGTGTTGCCAGATCTTGCACGTAAAAAACTGCGAACAAGAAAAATCCAATAATCAACCAAAATAAATCCAAATGTTTTACCTCAAAGATCAAAATATTGGGACCAGCACCTTCACATTTTATTAACACCAAAAACTTGATCGCTTCATAAGCCAAAAGCCTTAACGGTTATGCGCCAAAACGGTATGTATGTAAAAAAAAAGACGAGGACCTGGCAACACTGCAGACAGCCCGTTGTGAAGCAGCCTCAACAATGCGTACAATGCACAACGCCAAGACGGAGGTTAAATGCAAAACAAAACGCTGTTAAATTATTTTGGTCAAAGCTTTGAGTGATAAGCAAGCACACGAAAAGGCAGAACGTTGCTATGGTTATCTCAGCGTCAATCATCACATTTTTATGACTGAGTCTTGTTCCGTACAAGACATGTAACGAACATGGGGTTTCACTCCCGCATTTAAATGCAGTTGTCACTCCCAAAAGTTTGTAATGCGTACGAGGCCATTTCCCGGACAGGGCTTATCTTAGTAGCAGACTGAAATGTTTGAGCTGCCTTCATTTTAAAAACATCTTGCACTGACATACTTTAACAAATATCAGTGCCATTGTTTTGTCTCAAGATGCACACCAGTATTGTTTTTTTGGTAAGGTAGGGCGACAAACAGCGTGCATAACGCTCACTACCCATAGAAAACCATTCAAAAAAGGCGCCTGCCACTGCCATAAATGCGTTCAGTGTGATCCACCCCTTAGATTGTCTTTAATGATATGCAAATCTCTACTTGGGGAAAAAAAGACTTGTCAAATCACATTGAAATGTTATGATGCAGTCAAGAGGTTACGAACTTGGTACGCACCTAGACATTTCAGTAAGCTCTTTGCTAAAGATGGTGCACACACCTCCACCCTCTGTGGCATGTCAAAATGCCACTTATAGTAATGACTGGTTGATGGGCTTAGGAGGTGACGGCCCGTTGGCTGCCAGCCTGACCCTGCCATACGTGCTGAGGTAAACAGGTGCGTCTCTCATCACTTTACACCTCCTCAGCTGTATCTGTTCAACAGCATTAGCACGGGAGAAAAACAGAAAATTAAAAATATTCCATATGTCTTAAATCACAATGTCTATGTCTCTATTCCTCTCACCTCAGGCACCTAGCGCTCTAAGGGATGAACCCTACAATGGTCTGTTCACCTTTCTTCAAAATCCTGCAAAAAGTCTGTCATTTTCTGTTGTTTTAGAACTTCAACACACAAGTTTGATGGTTAAGGTGTGATTTTTTTGGGTTAGAGGCGAGCTAAACACTTCCAGGACCGTGGCCCTAAGGGATCAAGTTTTTGACACCCTACTTAAGAGGAACAGTTTTGTAGTGCTATGAAATAACAAAATGCCAAACCAATTTAATAAAGAAATGGCCATTCAGGGTAACATGCATATCAGCTTTAAAATAGTTTTTGGTTTACTCATTCTTTTATTCTGCATTTTCCCATACTTACCTTTACCTGTCTGTCTGTTCTGTTCAAGTGTCAAAAGGTGCATTATTATGAACAAGATTGGCAGAGGGGGGAGAAAATGCCTTGGGCCCTGACAGTTTCGATTGGCTGATAGTTTTGTCTCACATTACAGTGTTGAATCAGCGGGCCTATCCACGTGTCAGACAAGGGAAATGGAAGATCAAGGGCAGAGGCAAGTGGCGTGTTTACATTTTTCTCTGATGTCCCGCTCTCCACGTCTCTCATCCAGCTTCGTGAATCAATAAAGGATGGATGGATAGATGTGGAGGTGAAGATTCAGTTCACACAACCCCTCTGTAGGATGAACACACTTTGTGAGCTTTATCATGTCTGTATTTTTTCCTTGCAGGAAAATCAATGAATGCTTAATCTCTACTGCAATACAATGTGATATTAGAATACACTGACTTTTATAAGCAGCAATTGCCTTTGTAGTTGCTTTGAAATAATAATTTAAAAAAAAACAAAGGGAGAAATAAACATTTATTTACTAATGGTGATTGAATTAAGGTCATCAAAATATTTAGATTTTTATTTAATATCCACTTTCATCCAAGGTAACTTACAAATGCGAGAGCATTTTTTCTATTACTTAAACCTGATCATTATTTTTTGCATGATTTTTATTGAAAATATAGATTTTTTTTTAAATTGTCCATATGACAGTGATTATTATTTTGTTAGTCAAAACCGTAATATACCGTAAACATCATAGAGCATTTACCATATGCACTTTCTATTTTAGGATCAGTATGAAGATGCATTGATAAACCCAACCAGCTGATATCAGTATGTTGAGCAGAAGCAGAAACATCACAAGATCTTAATAAAAGAGCCCTCACCTACAAAACGTCCTCCGTTGCAAACCCCTCTCATGCTGTTGTTACATCAAAAGGTGGGGATGAGGTAAGGATGAAACCTAAAAAAAACCAGACTCAGACACATCAAGCTTTGCGTGCCCTTTAATGCTTAATTATACCTGTTAGGGTGATGAGAGACTTATCCCACACGCCTCGTGATTAATAAACAAGCCATCAAGGGCCCAACAAGTTCCTGCTCATCACCTTGACACGTACATTCAGTATGAGGATACATATCAAAGCACACAGCCAACATCTCACATATGCATACACACACTTATAAAACCGTTAAATCGTCAGACCAGCTTTGTCTGCGCTCTGACCTGTTTATTCCTTTCTCAGTCCGTATCTCTTTGTCTCTCTTTTGCACACCTGTTTGAGTGACAGATGATGAGAACGCGGCGACGCTTGTAGCTCAGATGGGGTGAGTGACAGCCTCAGTCTCGCTTTCATCTTTCAGCATTTCACTGGAGCTTTGTAGCAGGCCAGCCAGGGTAAGGGTTGCGTTCGGGCCGTTTAGTAAATAGACACACCTCTCTGAGAAAGAAGATGGAGTTACTAACTGCTAGAGCTGAAAACATACTGGAGTGACCTAAAGCTGAGGTCATTCAAAGATTTTTCCTTTGATAATCTTACATTCGCAAAGGAATCCGTGGACCATGGATGCTAAACAGGAATTCACACACACATAAACATGTACCGCATACATGCAAAGATCAAACAAGCGTCGCATCTGCCATGGTAATCTGTGATAAGCAGCATGTTTATACAGGTTTAGATGAGATATATAGTATGGTAGTATTTAAGGTGAAGTTGTTTTAATGCAAAGCCTTTTAGGTTGTTCAGAAAAATGTTCTTAATCTTGAACCAAAAGCTTTTTGGGGAACAAGCGCTTCCTCTAACTGCAATAATATTGTTTAACAGTCTTGGCTTTCCTCAACTTTAAGGTAAACTTGTTTGATGACATCATGATGAGACAGTTCAATTTTTTTTTATTATTGATCAATTTAAGCCGATTAGTCAGGATAACTGGCAATAAATAGACAAGTGATAGGGCTGTGACTTTATTGAGTGTATATGAGCAACGCTTTTTTACTTAAGTGTTTGTCTGATGTTATGCTCATTTTGCATTTTCAAAATCTCATAATTCTTGAAAAAGTAATACAATTCACAGTAGAGTATAAACCTGGATCTTTTTGAATATTTTTTGCTTAGAGGCTCTGTGATTATTATTTAATTATACCCAGATGACATAAGTTTTATCATTGAAATGAAGTTTCATGTGTTAATGAGAAAATGTTTTTAGTCACATCCAACTTACTCTGCCGAGCTATGAAGTGTGAAATAGTTATTTTGCGAGCTTATAGAAATGTCTCACCCCTGAGGGAGGAAGAAAACTTTTCTCATTTACTTCTTACTACTTTGAGAAATAATTGGATAGAACTTCCCACATAGACCGACTTTGTAACACGGATATTTCATTGGTTGCCTCTGTCTGGAAAGCCTCACGCCACTTCTTCAGCTATATAATCAGTCTGGAGGTCTTGCGAGCTGAAATTGGTTCTGTCCATCAGCTTGTGTGCTACAGAAATTGACCTGCCTCTAGCCTTCGAGTTTCATCTCGAACTATAGCCTGCAACGGCAAAGAGCAAAATGTCTCTACGACTGGCGCACAATACCAGTATATTACGTCTGTAGCGTTCACTGTGAAAGCGAAAAAGGTCTTATGGACTCTATACGAGTTGTAAAATGAACATAGGATGCTTTTTCCATTGCTTTGAAATGGTTAAAATCCAGCAATAACTTTTGTTGACAGAAGAAAACACCATTGAGATTTCCCTCAAGGTAAAAACAAACTTTGTGTAATGGTGTATCCCGCATGTAGTGGAAATACACCATTGTTATTTTATGTTGCATTCTCAGTTCTTTTACAAACTTTCACTCTGTTATATGTGTGAAAGGACGCTTACTGAACTTTGGTCTTATTGACCTCTCTTGACCCTCACTCTTTGCTCTCTGAAGGACAGCTGTTCCTGTCCTGAAGTGTTTGGACACCGCTAATGAGGGGATGCTTTGTGGTGTCCTTCTGTCCAGAATTGTCTCTTTAGTTGTCTATCTGTCTATCAGTAGGTCTGAGATCTTTCTTTGACCAGCTTCTCATCAGCAGCAGAATTCCTATTAAGGATGTACTGTTGTTGTAGCTGAATGAAACTAGAGGATGGTGTGTAAGTGTGTGCATCAAGGAACGATGAAGTCTTTTCCTCTGTGCTCTTGCTTAAGACATAAAGCACATCGTTGTAATTGCAAAGGATTCCAGCGTCTTTGAGCATCTGTGCCCACTCTAAGCCCATCTGTTCAGATGTGTGTCCACAAGTCCACAAGACTTTATCTCTAGAACATTGTGTGCTTTGAACAAAGAGGAGGGTTCACATTACATATCATTAAAAAACTGTTGCATACTGTTGCATAAATATTTGTCATGTATGTGACCCGTGCTGTCTAAATAAGTCGTAATGCCCATTGTCTAATTTTGAGCTACAAGCAAAAGAAAGTAAAAATGCCGATTATGGTCAAAATTGAGGTTTTCATAAAAAATATCTCAATGCTCTAAATAGTCATTAAAGAGCACCTATTTCATTGATAAAAAACATTGATGAAAAATGTTATTTTGTGTATTTGGTATAATACAATGTGTTTGTGTGGTTTATATGGTAAAAAAAATATTATTTTCAACATACAGTACATTTTTGTAGCTTCAGATATCACTGTCTTCCTGAAACGCACTGATTTTGTACAAAACTCATCGATTTGAAAAGCTCTGTGTCCCTGATTGGTCAGCTAATCTGTAGGTTGTGATTGGTCTGAATACCTCTGACGTCAGCCGAAAATGTGACTCTCCTTACCATGTTTGAAAGATTTGCTCACAATGCAATGTGTTAACTTAGCTGTGAGTTTGAAGCAGGAGCAATTATGATAATGTCGGTCTTGTCTACATCACCAATCCCAGGAAGTAAACTGTTGCCTACAGTTCGTGTATTTGTTGTAGTCCAAGAAAAGAGATTTACGTCAGAGACGTCATCGTTTGCTTTGGGGTACCTTTTGCATATCTTTAACATGTACTAATACATACACACCAAAGGAAATGTAAAATCGTCAATCGGACCTTAGGAGCTCTTTAAACATCTAAAATGATCTTTATTTGTGCGTTTTTTGAGAGGTGTACTATCCGAAATTAATACAAAGGATGTGTGTCTGACATTTTGGCTTTGGTTTTAAAACATGCAGGATTTAGAAAATAAAGTTCAGGACTTCCTTGATGTTAAAAGAGTTAATAAGAGAGATAAAGTTCGGGACCTTATTGATGTTAAAATAATTATTAAGAGCAACAAGACTTAAAACTTTTATGTCTTAAGTCAGGCCCGGTGCCATGAGGGGGCAAAAGTGGGCATTGCCCCCTCAGATCTTTGTGCCCCCTTTGTTTTAGTTTTGTATTCAACATAACCTTTTGAGTTAAATAATAATTTAAACTTATCCCCATATGGTATTTAGAATGTTCAGTAACGTGACATTACTGCCAGATTCAAACGTCTTTCGCATTGGTTGGCGCTGAGCCAGACGGACAAGCGCTGTCATATATCAATGCAGTGTTTTCAACCTCCTAATGTTTATTTTAGATTTCAGACATTTAATACACATAAGCACTGGTAAAACAATAGCCTACATTTAGTTTGTAAAATACACACTGATGTCTGTGGAAGCAGCAAAATCTATTCAAACAAGATAATAGCCTAATTTGCAAATAAGAAATAAAAATGATTTTCAAATAATAATGATTTGCCGACGTGTGTTATTCATATCAGACAAACGCAGTGGAAGTAACTATAAAGTTCACTCTATTGTTAGAAAGGTTATAATGATACCTGTTTGAAAGACGGATGCGCACCTGTCAAGCAGCTATTACATAACAGAGTGAGGCAAGAGATGAACGTGCTCTTAAACAGGAAATAATATATGGAATTATTTGTGCATCTTTTAAGAATACATTTCCTTTAAATATAATTTTTGTCAAAGTTATAAGAGATATAATGTTTTTTCCGATTTTATTGCTTATTTAGATTTAAATTAACAGCGTGTTTGTCGCGTTTAACGTTAACTCCAGAGTTCAGTAATATTGCTATTTTTCCGGTAATAATAATACAATTTACATGTCAATCCTGCTTTCTTGTCTGTTTATTCATTTCATTATGTTAAGTTATGTGGATATTTATTGTCATATGAGACGTTGATTGCCGTTGAATACTCTCATCTAATATTCAAATCATATGCGAAATAATGTGTGCATCTTTGAATAACTGTAAGAATACAGTTCCATTGAAATAATTTTTGTCAAAGTTTTAAGAAATAATAATGTTGTTATGATATTTATTGCCATATGAGATGTTTATTGCCGTTGAATACTCTCGTCTATAATATGGAAATCACATAGGAAATATATAATGTGATATACACTACAAAGTGCTAATTTTATAGATAAATAAACCTTTGCAAATCTGCTAATTTGATCCATTCATGTCCTGACCACCAGGCTAGAGATTTTAAACATTATCCACACTTACTAGTCTATCAAATAATATCTTATTATCTATCATACGCTGTTTAAATTTTGCTAATGTTTCTGGTTACCTGTGCAGTTGTTTTATAGAGTGCTGCATTTAAAAATCTGTAGTTCCAAAGCGAGATCTCCGTGTGTAGCGTAGCCTATTATTCATTGATGGTATAAAGTTAAGCCCCCTCAACAATTTCACATGCCCCATCAGTCATTTCATCCTGGAGCCGGGCCTGTCTTAAGTGAATGTTTGGTTAACTGTTATATGTTACACAAATATCTGATGTGTAACATTTATATTAGATATTATATTAAAAAGTAAATTCCTTATTTTACGCAAAATCCAATATCTGCCGTATTATTCTGTCATCTTTTCTCCCTTTTTCCACAAAATCGATAAACGACACTTCTCCTTTTCTGCAGAATGCAATAAATCTGCTCAGCAAATCACAGCGCACTATTCCAGGGACTGTAAACAACAATGGGGGGCCCGTTGAATCCTAGTTTTCCTCATTTACTTTGTACTTCGTGATCAAACAAAACAAAATAATACTTTTGAATACAAAATTGAATAATTTATGCGAGAGGCACTCGGGAGAATGAAAAATGCCGGCTGTTGCTTGTTCTCACATGACAGCATCAAGCTTCTGTCATGCTAACACATTGATCCCAGCGGATGTTATGAAAAACTTTACATTATTTTGCTTAAGCCAACGAAAATCGAGCAGGACCAAAACATTTTAAAGCTAATCACTGTCAAAAAAGTTCAGAGACGATGTCCCAAGTATAACATCAGCAATGACAGTGTTCTTAATATGACAAAGTAAGTTTATTTTATTTAATCAGTGTACACCACTAGTCAACTAAATGAATATAACATGGCAAAGATGAATGCACATTAATATATTGATTCAATAGATTCATAGCATTTTGAAAAAAAAACTTTTTTGCTTTTGATTTATTGCATTTCGTGGAATAAATAATTAAATAAAATCCATTTTATAATAAAACTTTGAAAACCAAAACTCACTCTCTCTCTCTCTCTCTCTCTCTCTCTCTCTCTCTCTCTCTCTCTGTTTTTAATTTATGGATAAATTAAAACTTTTCAAAAAGAATTAAAATTGTGCTCAATATATAAATCACAGTATTCAATTCAGAACAAGTTACATCAAAGATTTACAAGTTGTTGAATTCTTTAAATGTGTCAGTTTACTTTTATGACTACTTCAGTTGTACAGAATGTGATGATAAATGATTGTAATGCCCTAAGGGTGAACACTGGCACATCAGAACCATAGGTTTCACTAGACATATCTCAATATATTATGATGTTTCTGCACAATTAGCAATCAAGTACATCTCAAGTCATATATACCTGTAGATAGATGCAAATAGCTCTACTGAACACATCTAGTGCTTAATAATCTGTCTGACATTTTAATTGAGATAATCCCAATAGGTAGATTCGAGTCAATAAACCTATGATCTATTGTCTTAACCTATTATTCAGCTGTTTTGAATTTCATCCAAAGACTGCGGTTACATTTAAAAGAAGCCACATTTGTTTTTGGACAAATCGCCCAGTGCATGCACTAAAATCGAATGAGATCATTTTAAATTAATTTGCCTGTCCTCATGCATTAGGCAGTATAGTTAGCGAGTGATTATTCTTAATCGGTTCGCCATAGCATTTGCGACTCAAGATCAAAGCAGTATTGCATGAGCGGTATACAAATGTCTGAGACAAACTTACAGCAACTGTTCAATTTGACATACAGCATGTCATTATAAGAGATACGCTGACAGACTAGTGACAAAATTAAGGGCAGGAAAAACATTACTGTGGCTTGATGGTAGCGGGAGAAGTGAGGTCGGAAAAGAAATGATCATACCTTATCATTGATTTTACTAATGATGAGTGCCCCCAGTGCAACAATAGTAATTTTGCCATAAAGCTGTCAGCAGTTCATCAATCTTTGGAGGCCTTTCCTCCCTCTGAGCAAGATTTATTAAATGCTTACAGTCATAGGCCTAGACTTGCCTGGTCTGTCTGTAGCATACAACAGAGCTAGCCATTATAAAGTCCTCGCTCACACACTATAATGCATGCAAGTGTCTGTCTCTGTTTATTATTCTTCGTTACGTATATGTAATGAGTTTCCTTTGTCGTGATCATAAAAACATGACCACAGGTGGATCTCCATCGGTTCAGCCTCACTATCATGGTTTATAATTTCAAGCCACCAGATTGTTTCTTTTTTGCGCTTGTGTATTTTGTCTGTGTTCTTCAGGCAGTCGTGTGCAGCCAAGACATGCACATTAAATGCCTGAGGACTGAGGCCTGTCTGCCAACAATAGGAATTTCCCTGGTTTACACAGGATAGATTAAGCTTCCCTTAAATTTCCCAAGAGCACATTACGGGTCTACTCAAACAATTTTGCACATGTAATTCTGTGCTTTGCGGGTATAAATGGTATTGGTTGCTTATAGGATATTTTAGGTTATATTTGAAGACAACATTAAAGCCTAAACACTGTCGGCAGCGATAGCCCCATGGTTAGTGCACCAACATATACCGCCATTTAAGGCGACCCGAGTTCGATTCCGATTTTGAAAGTCCTTTGTCGATCCCGCTCCGCTCCACCGAACGCTTTTCTGTCAACCCTCCACTATCCAAGATAATCAGCTGACAATTCATTATTTATTGAGCGTGGCCATAACAACACAGAAAAAAAACCTTTGAACGGACTCCGATCTTATAACAAAATATAAGTCTTCTAAACAACAACTAACTGCTAATGATGTCATCCATACATCCATAACTTATTATCGGTAAAGTTTCATGTTATCTATCCTCATATTACGCTGCCTATGACTTGTTAGACACAAATATATTTCCAAATATATGCCATTTATGATGTGGCTTAAGTTTTGAACACCTGTGTGTCTGTATGCAAGGTGATTGGCACAATCTCAAAGATTGGAGTTAATTAAATGAAAGATTTAATTATCAGCTTGGAGATTAACCTATAAGATCCACCTGCTGCAGGCAATGTGAGCAATCTATGTCTGCAGATATCATTGAGATAAATGGACGCAATATGTTTAGATGTTATTTGGGGGGAAACTGTGGGTTCCACCCACAAGACACCTTAATCATCCTAACCCTTTATTACATGAAGTAAACATAATAAAAAGCTACTTTAAAGATGATGAGAGAAATCCGAATTTTGCGTAATATTTATAATGATGTGATTAAATTATTGTTTTTACCGTCAGAGCTCGCTTCTGCTGCGCTTCCATTGCGCCTTTGAAGTCAGTTTTAAGCTGTGTTTTATGTGGTCATGGAGTCTGCTCGTATTGCTTTCCAAACTGTTCACAACTGTACTTAAATACACACCGAACACTGTAATTTTTTTACAAGTGAAGGTGCAATTTGCTGTAAATGCAGTATCAGTGTTTTAAAACCTGTAGAGGGCCGTTTCATTTAAGAGACGGGTGCTTAATATTTAGAAGAGGGATATATGAATGAAAACTTTTAGCCTACTCTGCATGGCAGGAGTTGCATCATATCAATAAAAGTCATGATCATATCACTGTTTAAAGGTAATGGCTATTCATGCTGAGGTTGTTTTATATGCAGTAGTCATTGAGAATTACTGTCCTGGGACCAGTCACCAGACACTAGAAACATTTTAGATTCATGTGTTTCTTCTTTCCAAATAAGAAGGCTTTAATATGAAGACAGAATGTTGCTTAATATATAGAGTACTTTATCAAGAGAAACTAACAAAATGTGATAATATAATGAATAGGCTGCCATAGCACCTCGTGACACCGAGTGCAATGTATAAGCCAGGGGTAGGCAACGTCGGTCCTGGAGTGCCAATGTCCTGCAGAGTTTAGCTCCAGCTCTAATCAAGCACATTTGAAATATTATTTTAGGACTTTTATAGGACTTTTGGATTTTATTTAACATTAAAGCAGGTTAAAAGTATTTATAAACTGATCACTTTACCTGTTCTACAGAGGAGAGAAAGTTATATGGGTTTTGATTGACATGAGGGAAAATTATGACAGCATTTTCATTTAGGGCTGAACAAATACTTGAAATTCACCTGAGATGTTACATGTTAATTTCTACTGTACACCGCATTGGATGAAAGCATTATGCTAAATTATTATATGTAACTGTAAAATGTTGCAAAATGCCAGGACTATTATTTTCCATAGTGTTGAAGTAATTTGATAATCATCTGAAAGATCACAGTAATACATTATTATACTGACCTATACTGCAGTTTTCCCGACTTTTTTCTGCCACGGCACAGTTTTGATAAGTAAAACAAATCATACGGCACTCCACTATCACAATAAGCATTAACAGAACTGCACAAACCTGTATTGCAATGCTTAAATGACTTGTTAAACTGGAATATTATACTGTAATAAATGTACTCACATTTAATGTGAAACTTGATCTTGTTGGATGAACACAAAGATGTTATCCTGGCTGGAATTGATGAGAGTAACACATGCAGCTGTGACCAACTCAACTACCTTCGAACACTTTTTCAAACATTGTGCCGTGTTATTTTTGCAAAGCACTAGTGTGCCGCGGCACATTGGTTGGAAAACACTGCTATACTTACTTGTGGTCTTCTTAATGCGTCTTAAATACCCCCTGTGATGAAAATCAAGTTTTTATTGTTGTTTATGTCCATGTGGTGTTTCTAATATGCTTTAAGACAAACCATGTGCAAATTCATCATTCAACACCATTGCTGAGTATTCTCCAACAATGTCTCATTCATGTGGTTTAAAATCGCCTTGGTTTCCAACGTCACAAGCATGTAACCAATCAGCTGAATGCGTGGATCAGTAGTTGGAGTCATAGATATTATATATGCACATAGATGCTGCATAGATGTGTGTGGTTTCTAACGTATGTGTGTACAGTGTGCAGTTTAGTGATAATGATATCATATTGAATTGTGACTAAAAGATATTACGTTTACAGGCTACTGTGGATTTTTATGTCATATTTAAAATATACACTCACCTAAAGGATTATTAGGAACACCTGTTCAATTTCTCATTAATGCAATTATCTAATCAACCAATCACATGGCAGTTGCTTCAATGCATTTAGGGGTGTGGTCCTGGTCAAGACAATCTCCTGAACTCCAAACTGAATTTCAAAATGGCAAAGAAAGGTGATTCAAGCAATTTTGAGCGTGGCATGGTTGTTGGTGCCAGACAGGCCAGTCTGAGTATTTCATCTGCTCAGTTAATGGGATTTTTACACACGACCATTTTTAGGGTTTACAAAGAATGGTGTGAAAAGGGAAAAACATCCAGTATGCGGCACTCCTGTGGGCGAAAATGCCTTGTTGATGCTTGAGGTCAGAGGAGAATGGGCCGACTGATTCAAGCTGATAGAAGAGCAACTTTGAGTGAAATAACCACTCATTACAACCAAGGTATGCAGCAAAGCATTTGTGAAGCCACAACATGCTCAACCTTGAGGCGGATGGGCTACAACAGCAGAAGACCCCACTGGGTACCACTCATCTCCACTACACATAGGAAAAAGAGGCTACAATTTGCACAAGCTCACCAAAATTGGACAGTTGAAGATTGGAAAAATGTTGCCTGGTCTGATGAGTCTCAATTTCTGTTGAGACATTTAGACGGTAGAGTCAAAATTTGGTTTAAACAGAATGACAACATGGATCCATCATGCCTTGTTACCACTGTGCAGGCTGGTGGTGGTGGTTTAATGGTGCGGGGGATGTTTTCTTGGCACACTTTAGGCCCCTTAGTGCCAATTGGGCATCGTTTAAATGCTATGGCCTACCTCAGCATTTTTTCTGACCATGTCCATCCCTTTATGACCACCATGTACCCATCCTTTGATGCTACTTCCAGCAGGATAATGCACCATGCCATAAAGCTCGAATCATTTCAAATTGGTTTCTTGAACATGACAGTGAGTTCACTGAAGTAAAATGTCCCCCACAGTCACCAGATATCATCCCAATAGTGCATCTTTGGGATGTGGTGGAACGGGAGCTTCGTGCCCTGGATGTACATCCCACAAATCTCCATCAACTGCAAGATGCTATCCTATCAATATTGACCAACATTTCTAAAGAATGCTTTCAGCACTTTGTTGAATCAAGGCAGAACGTAGAATTAAGGCAGTTCTGAATGCGAAAGGGGGTCAAACACAGTATTAGTATGGTGTTGCTAATAATCCTTTAGGTGACTGTTATTCTATTCTAATTCTGTTCTCAATTTAATTTGAATAATAAAAACAGCAATTATGAGGATAATTCAGAGGATTAGAGTCTGTATATGATGTTGTGAAAAAGTTTTCTGGCACTCTACAACTTAAAAAAACCCTGCAATAATCGTAATTTAAAGTATAAATAGTTTTAAGTTTAGTCAAATAAAATAAAGACCAGGGGGTCTCATTTATAAAGCATGTGTATGAACAAAACGGGGCTGGAAACGTGCGTATGCCAGTTCCCACGCATAGATTGTGATCTTTAAACAAAACAAACTTGATGGGAGCTTGTAGGGTGGGATCTGAGGATGATTCATGTATGCACACTTACAGGTGATCTGTAGTTTATAAAGAGAACGTTGCTTTGTTTTTAAAGTCTTAACATTTTTGGCTTTTGTGCGTGCATAGACTTTTAGTAAGGATCATATGCACAGTTTTATAAATGAGATCCCAGACCCCTTGAAGCCAGTAAATATTTTCTCCCCCAGACAGCAAGAACGAAGCAAGTGAACATGCATGCATCATTGTTTATTGTATGCTGTGTGTATAAGTTTAATGTAGCTGCTGTAGCTAACGTTACTTGCATATAACGTTCTAGTTACCTTACACACAGCAATATAAACAAAAGCTGTGCATGCTCTCTTCACATCGTTCTTGTAAAATGGCGCAGTTCTGACGTAAGGGTATCATCTCTGTACTCTGCACTGTGCAGTAGTAAGAGCGTGTAAGCGCGCCCGCGCTGGGTGAGCGAGGGATCATCCCGGGTGAGATTGTCCGGTGAAAGGTCAATAGGTCATAATGTGACTCATTTTATTTAAATTAAATTATTCATACATTTTACTAATAGTTAGATTGGGCAGGCCTTGACAAAAGGGCACTGTGGCCATCCAGGGGCAAAGGGTCAGGTGCTCAAGCAGTCTCCGCCCCCTCTGCATGTGCCTGCTGAAATGATTGCAAACTGCTGCTTCAGCTCTGCTTCTATGCTGCTCACACGTGCAGAGTGAGTGCTTTAACCTGTTAACATCGGGTTTAGTCCTGCAAACCCGCAGTTCGCGAAACCCAACTTTGCAGTTATGTGTCTGAAACGGCAGAATATAGCATCTATTTACATATATATCTATGGACCAAGGTGGGGCAAAAGAGTGCAGGCGGGGACTAATTTGCATATTCATATCTATGGTCAGAGCTGTGGTATTGAGTAGAGGTGGGGACTAATTTGTAAATTCATAGATCTGCGTATACAAAATGAGGGTGTAGGGTTATATTCAAGCGGTTGTAAAGCATAAAGACATTACTGTGACAGGTAAAACTTTTATATATGCTATTATGATGCTCAAAGATTAGTTTTAATTGATAAAAGTATTGACTACTGGGAGACCTTAAGTTATCTTGATGTACGTTTTGTCTGTTGAAACAATTTAATTCCGATATGTTTTCGTATTATACTTATACTTTTATATTTAAATATTGTACGTGTGCTGTCAAGTTTAAGTGCAATTTGTCCCTAAACATAATAGTAACATCTTGATGTAAGTATAAAAGCAACCAAGATGACACAGATGATAGATAAATCACATTTCAAAGCTGTCTTGTTTGCATCTGTTCTCAGGAGGGGAACAATGTGTGTCTTTCAGAACAAGGACACAGCTGGTCTGCTGCTGCATATTAAGTATGATAAACAAGTGGCGGACATATTTTATTTGCGAGATTATCATCTTCTAGGCTTATTAGAAGGACATTTCCCATAATATTCCGGAGATCAGTTTGTGCATGAATCCCCGTGACTTTGCGTTTTGTTATAGAAAAGTGGTTGTATTAGGATACTGCGCCATTGAGTAACTTTTGTCTCATGTTTCCCACATTGCTCCAAAGATTGTCAGAAGCTTTGCTAAACATTACCATACAGGAATCCCCTTTCCACCACAAACTGCAACACATAAATGTGTGATCATCAAGGTATTACAATGTTTGCTAAAAGTTTTTTATTACTTGTAAAACTTGACAGAGCATGTTTTCCAGATAATAAATCATGTTTTGTTTAATGTTTATTATGCTCAAAATAATGTTTATTAAAATAAAGCTAAACGTTTTTTCATAAAAATGCTCAAATAATGTGTTGTTGACAATCGTGATTTTAAAAAATTAGATCACTCCCAGACTAAAATAAATGTAAGAGCTGTCCAAACTAAAAACAAATTGCACTGACATTATCTTAAAATACATCAGTACCCTTTGTTTTGCCTCAAAATGCACACAAGTAATTAAGGGTGTCACGATTTCGATTTTAAATCTAAATCGATCGAAATTAAGTCACAACTTCGAACTTAGAATTAAAAAATGGGATCGTCGATGCTGCCACGCCCCATGTCACATCCAGTCGGCTTGCCAAGCGAGGGAAAAAAACTCTTAGAGATGCCTTTAAAAACATCGGTCCAGCAGAACGCGATCATATTTTAAACACGATGGATGTATTGCTACAACTCCTTGAAATGCATATCATAAACAGGATTACTACCTAGTAGGGGTGGAACGGTACACAGAAGTCCCGGTTCGGTTCGTACCTCGGTTCAGATGCCACGGTTCGGTTCACTTTCGGTACAATGGAGGGAAAAGCAAAACAAAAATGCAGAATGCAAATTTTTTTTAGTACTTAAGATAATCTTAAAAACATAGGTGTCCTTATCGGTGTTATTTTGAGATGTCATGAATATGAACTGAAATGCATTTAACATACCATCTCGTATAACAAAAATGTATAAACTTGTACTCATCTTTCCTACAAAGATGGGTTTCAAATGTATTACAAGTTACCTAAATACATTTTTAAATCACATTTTAGCACATTTATTTCATATTAAATGTACTAAAGAACAAAAAAATGTAGGCTTGTAAGATGCATTAATAGGTGTGTACGACTTCATGAGGCACTGCAAGAAACGACAAGTGGATGACGTCAGAGTAACGCGAGAGCGATGGCACTGCGTAAAGTTGAGCACACTTAAAAAACTGAAAGCAGCTGAACTCGACAGAACTGCCCTGCGTATGCCTGCGCTTCGTCCAGTAATTGTATATTAGCAGGACAATTTATCTCCTACTTCTCAGCGTGAGAAATACAAGGTGTGGCATGTGTGTGTGTCTCATGGTGAATGCGTGAGACTTGAGAGCCCTGATTAGATGTATTTCCACTCACATACCCAACAACTGCTGAACAACGCAGACACACAGTCCTCGTCTTTTCCTCCTCTCTCTCGCCTTTACTGCTGTAACTGACTGGAAAAGTGAAGTTTTGCCAAACTTGCGATCTTAAAGAGGCCGGCGGATCCTCACCATCATTTGCCATACTCGCTGTCGCTGCTATGTCACTCTCTCTCTCAGACCGTCAACCTGACAAAAGTGCCAGAGAATGTAGATGGGCTCTGATAGAGCGCATACATAGGCGGAGCTCTGCTGCATCGGCGCCAATCAGAGCTTCAGAGCTAAAGCGGGGCTACAGAGTAGCTGTCCCTAAAGAACCTGCGTATCTAACAGTAGTTCCACATTACATTAATTATTTTGCACGCAAGTTTTTTTTATTTTCATACCGTGTATTCTTCGTTTAAATTCATGCACCGAACAGTGACCCCCGTACCGATTCGGTTCGAAACGAATACATGTACCGTTCCACCCCTACTACCTAGTGATCTGATCATCTGACTATGGCAGGGCGCAGCTCTCTGCACATCCGCGAGAGTGAGGGAGGCGCAAAGATGCAGCGGATTATATTTTAAACAAAAGGGATAGTTTGCCTCAGCTCGCATGAAACGCATAAAACTGAACAAATACGTAAGGATTACTACTTTACTTTATGTTTAGACTTCGGAAAGATGCGAGAGCGCATGCACGTGAGACAGAGAGAAGCACAGCTGCTTATGACGCGCAGGAGTCCAAGATGCGCACATTAAGTCCATGTGCGTGCAAGAAGGAATCCTCTCTCTACAAGCTCTCGTGTTAAGTGAAGCCCACAAACCCCCATGCAAGTTGTGCAATGTGCATGTTAATGTTAAACTATATAATAATAATAATAAATAATGGCATATGATTTTTGTCTTTCAAAAAATATGTAAAAATCAAGAATCGAATCGAACCGTGACCTTAAAAGCGAAAAATGTATTCGAATTGAGGATTTGGAGAATCGTGACACCCCTACAAGTAATGTTTTAATCAGGCATGTTTGTTAAAACTAGTTATATTTCCTAATTAAACTGAGGCCTAGTCCTGGTTTAAGCTAATCCCTGTCCGTGAAACCATCCTATAGTTGGGTAGCAACCCAGCATAGGGTTTATTATAACCTTAAAGTTGGGTTTGTCCATATTTGACAAAACTATGTGTTGAATCAACCTAGCATTTTTAGAGTTTATTGTATTATAGTTTAAATATGTTGTGAAGTTTATGTTAAAAAGTAAGTTTAAAAGGAAAAAAGTGGCGCCATGTCTTCTTTTGTTGTCTGTCAAAAGAAAGAATGAAATGTTCTCAACATTTACAGAGCAGTATCCCGAAGTAAGAAGTTCACCAAAGTTGTTTTTCTTTAGCAGTTTGAGAATATTTTTACAAGCATATCCAGCCTACGTGTGACAAGACCAAACATAGAGAGTTGGTGAGACATGCTTCAGATAGCTGAGTAAAAATGCTATGTGGTTTTAGAAAATATGTGTGGAAATTATGTCAGATGTTGTGTTTCATTCTTAAGGGATTGAGCATGAACTGAATTGAAACTACAAATAATTACAGCTGTCAAACATCCTTCTTTCAATCCAACAAGGATTCATGTTTCTTGTTTACAGTTCTTAAATGCTCATTAATTTCAATGTTCTAAAACATATTGTCTTTTGTATGCCTGCGCAACACTTCTGAACTGATATCTTAGCTTCTCTGTCTTTTTACACTCAAAGTGGTGTTAAGACATGGAACATATAACAAAACATCTATCTGCTATAGCCTGTAAGTTATGCAGCATATTTTTTTTCTCTCTCTTACCATGTCCCTCTCTCTCTCTCGATGGTCTTTACAGTGATACTGCTGAGCTGTACAAATCAGCAACCCTGTGTTACCTCAGAGTTCCCCATCTCCATCCAGTTTTCATCCCTCCTATTTTTAGAGATTGAATATTTTCTCTATGAAATACAGTAAAATGCACTCAGGGCTGCATGTCTGCCTCCTTCTGCACTGTGCTTATTTTTAAAGTTCTTAACTGCTGACAGGCTTGCTGACCTTCCTTCATTTTATATAATGCATGAAATATTAATGGCCAAAATAAATATAGGGTTTTCTACCAAGTGCTTCTTTTGGTTTGAGCAAATTATCTTTTAATGTTTTAAAGGAATTTAAAGATTCCTTTTAATAGCTTCATTTTGCTTTTAACTTAATAATTGTGCTTATCAATATTTATCATGTTAAACTATTTCAAATGTGTTATTAATGTTATATGTTAAGAATTAAAGTTAAACACCTGTTAAAGATTCACTGGTCCCCAACAACCATCATGTACTTTGTACATTTTCAAGTATTTGGCCAACATTTCCTGTAGAAAGCTTACATGTTTGTTATTGGTAAGTACATTGCACAGTATGTAATAACAATTAAATTAATAATAATAATAATGCATATAGCTTTTGTGAAGCTTAATGATAATTTATAACAAATTACATTTTGGAATTAGTTTTAATTCAGTTGACATCTTAAAGACCCAATGAGGCGGTTTCCCAGACAGCGCTTATGACTAAAATGCATGTTTGAGCTGCCTTAACCTCATAAGACCCGAGCTTTGGTTTGGCTTGCATTTTAGATTTCTTTCAGCTATTTGGGGTTAGGAAGAACCAATAAATATAATATATAAGCAGTGTTATTCTCCATGTTTGTGTATAACAGGTTCCAGTTACACAGAATTAAGTATTATAGTGCAAACAACAAAAAAATGTGATAGGAGGATAAAGGGATATTTTTCCCAAAAATGAAAATTCTGTCATAATTTTTCATCCTCATGTATGAATGTATTTTTTCTGATGAACACAAAATAATATATTTTAAGAAATGATAATAAGCACACAGCTGATTGTGACCATCGACTTCCATTGTAGGAAAAACAAATACGATGGAATTCAATGGGTACGTCAACTGTGTGCTTACCATCATTTATCAAAATATCTTCTTTATAATTTATTACAATACTTCCATAATATTTGTTTTTCTACTACGGAAGTCGATGGTTACAATTACTGTAAGTACTGGGTGTACTTACCATCATTAATCAAAATACCTTTCTTTTGTGTTCATCATAAAAAAAAATTCATACAGGTCTAGAACAACATGAGGATGAGAAAATGATGACAGATTTTTGGGTGAACTATCCTTTAAGACAGCTCAAATATGCAATTTAGTCTGGGACTAGGATAAGCTCTTTTCGGGAAATCGCACCTTTAATTAAAAAGCATCTTGTACTAACACATCTGAACATTTCAGTGCCATTGTTTTATCTCAAAATGCACACCAGTAATGTTTTTGTGAAAGGTATTTTTGTAAAAACTAAATGTCCTAATATAACTAATGATTAGTCTTGGGTTAATCTAAAACCTGTCCAGTAAACCGCCCCCAATATTATCCAGATATTATCAGTAAAGAAAACTAAAACCGTGTCATTTTTTTGCAGAATGTTATGTAGCTGGTGAGAAAAACATTTGAATGCAAAAAAGGTAATAGGCTTATAAACTACTGAAACAGTGCTTCCATTTAATTTAGTAAATGTATAATCGCATGCACATTGTTTGCCTGGTTTATCCTGCACTGATCTGCTCAGTAAAGTTTTTCATATACAGGATCCTGTTCTGACATTTTTTACACACAATACTTAACTTGCTGTTGAACTATTTCAGGGTAGGAAACAGAGGTTTTCAGCCTGTGCTCTATGGTAACAAAGAATTGGCCTACAGGTCACATCGCGGTAAAATCCTTCCATTTGATGCGGCAGGATGTGCAGGAAACAACAGCAAATAAGTGTTTCAATACTAATTATTAAGGTATGTGTGAGTGTGTGTGTCTGGGGCAGTTCTTGGGCTTTAGAGAGCAGGCGTGCACAGAGAAGAGCAGCCACTCAAAGCTTTTCATTAGTTTTGCCTTGTTTCTACTCTTTCGCTCTCGAGTGCGTAATGTGTGTCGGGACACAATGGGAGGATCTGCAGAATTGTGCTGAGAGGCTGTGGACTGTGTTTGCTGGCGCTGTGAAGAGCCTCTTCACCAGGCTTTGGCCACAAAGGCCTTTGGGATGCGCCCATGGCTTACTTTGTTCACTGGAAGCATTTCACACGCACCCGGGGCAACAGACGGCCAGGGCTGAGGCCTCAACACTCGGTCGAGTTATTGAAAAGTTTTTGTGCTTTTTTTGTCCACCTTGCCTCCCCCCCCAACTCTTTTTTCCACAAATCCTTTCTCATCCTTGCCATTCCAATACCACTGTTGGGCAAACAGAACATTCTTTTTTCTCTCCATCGTTCTTGATCCGCCTCCTTATTATCCGACTGTAATTGTTACGAGATATATTCATCGGCACAGCATTGGTCACCCAGTCCAGTGAACACTGTTTTCTGTCCTCACTTTGTTAGCTTTAAAATTACATTTGATTCTACAAAGAGATGCTTTAATGAATAATGTTTCTAGCGGAACTGCCATGGCCAGACTCCACCACATTCCCCGCAGCCTCCAAAAACAAATGTGATGCGCATTAACTACTCATCTGTATGGTATTGCTTCTCTTTCAGTCATGTCTGCATTGTCAACTAGATTTTTTCAAGAACTTTAACCACACTTTTAGACATGGTCAAAAAAGGACTCAAGCTGTCACTGGGGCAGTACTGTATAAAAAGTCCTAATATGTACTAAATGGTACATATGTATGCATTTGGGCGATTCTCGCGAAATTAGACTTATGAGGTGTCATGAAACATTTTGTTAATAAAAGTAAATGCTGTCAAAACAAGAAGCATACAGTCAAAACAATTTACATTCGTATTTTGCACCGGCGCACAGCGGGTTTTTCCCTCCACAGACGCACGTCGGCAAACTAGGGAATGAACTTGCGCTCCCTGGGCGGTTCAGCGCAAAAAAGGAGGCGTGTTCCGGCGCAAACCATACCTGATGCTATTTTGCAGTTTCAAAAAACAATTGCGCCACTGACCAGAAAAAAATAGTCTAAAGTCAGTGGCACGTTGTTCATTATGCTATTTTAAGAGCGCATGATTGACCATAATGTATAGCGTGCACAACGCGCATACACTTTGCATCTAATCTACACAGATGCATCAGTTATTTTTGCAAAAAAAATAAAAAATTAACACATGAGATAAGGGAAATCATTGTGGTGATAGTTTTTATTTATTTTGTGTGGCTGCCTTAAAAATTAGCATGCAAATAACGATTAAAATATTTTCATAAGTTTGTTGTGTGGCTGTATTACGTTTATTTTATGTAAATAATAATTAAAATGTTTTCATAAGAAACCTTAAGTGTACTTTGGTGTTGGACTGCTTGCGTTTCTTGGCTTTCAGCAGTGAGGCTGGACGCAGCGATGTCCTCTGCTGGGGTCTGTGTATAGGCAGATCCACCTCCAGTTACACGGCGTGCCCGATTTATGCTGGCAAGCTTGGGATTTCCCCGTCTCCTGACATCATTGTAGCGCTTGGGGGATGCCAGCTGATGAGACAATTGTGGCTATTTCCTCCCACGCCTGTTTAACCGACGCTGATTTGGGCGGGTTTCTCCCATCCCCATACAAAACAACTTCTCTGTCTTTGACTGCTCTTACAAGAACGTCGGTCTCCTCGGCTGTGAACCGCTCCTGGCGTGCGCCTGGTAAATCCGTCATAATAATAGCAACCCGCCATGGAACTTGCGCACTTGAGTTTAAAGGGAATGTTGGATAGCGTTCTGATTGGTTTATTTGACGTTACGCCCAAACCACACCAATGAATAATGAACCTACTTCAGACCAACCCCTTATTGATTTGCGCCTGGCGCAAGAGTTATTTCTCCCGCCGGGAAAATAGCAACACCGCCCAAGATCCGCCCACAAAGTCACCTGCGCTTCGCACTTGCGTTTCAGATCGTTAAAATAGAGCCCGTAGTGTTCATTGGTAAATGTAGTGACAATAATAAGCAATATAAATGTGTCCCAAGACTAATTTTCTCATCTTCCGCAACAATTTTCAATCATTGTTTAAGCCCTCAAGGAACTTACATTTTCAAAAACAATTGTTGGAAGGGACATAATTGACTGTGACACTTAAGATGGCTACCAAGTAAGCAGTTCTTATTTTTTCTCTCCAGATAAAAGTTGAAATTTAGTTTGTCATAGTACCTAGACAACGTTTTAGTTCTCATTATCGAAACATGAGTTTGTAAATGCATACATGTAATGTAATATCATGTTGCGGTAATGATAATTTTTTATAATGATAATCTATCAAATGTAAATAATTCTATAGGAAATATTTTTTAAATCCTCCAAAAATAATGGTTATAGTAAGTAAGGCTTCAACGGCTTTTTTAAAAATGTGATGCTGGACACCTTCTAAGTCTGGATTTCGTGAGAATCACCCGCTTTGCACCAATATGTACCTCTGTCATACTAATATGAAGTCTTTCTGACAGTGCACATTCACTAAATCACTTTTTTCATTAGGTTATGACTGTAACCTTGTAGCAATATTCATATTTTATGGATTCTACCACAGGTTTTGGCCTCATGTAAGTGCCTGTACATTATTGAGTCATACATACTGTAGGTGAGCATTCATCTCTTATGAATCTACATTACGTATGTAACATTGGTAATATATGTGTGCACAAGTGATAAATTCTCTGCAAGCTTGCCACAGGTTTGTACTATAATATTTCTTTATATGTGAACAAAAGAATGCAGTTTCTCTAACATGTCTAGAATCCTCCATCTCCAAAGCAGCTTATGTTTAGTGTCACATGAAATAATTATGTGTCAGGGTTGGGGCCTGATAAAATATTGATTGTGGTCAGTAGCCCAGAGCTACTGTATAGTGTAAATTTCTGCTCTGGATGAATGTATGTGGTGATCGGCCTCATTGAAATTCAATGCGCATTTGCTAGAGCATCAACTTTATTTGAGAACCAGCTATAAAATATTCAAGGTAATCACAGCGCTTTCGGGACACCATCACTAATATTGTAAACCACTGGTGCAGAGCATTCTGTTCAACATGGGATTTTTTTTTGTCTTAGAGCTACACTAAAAATATCCCTATTCAAATAAAAATCTGTCATAGTAATACAGTAAAAAAAATTGATTCTGTAGCACGTCTGTCTATTACACCTTTGATTTTAAGTTCATGTATTTCAAACCAAAAGCTCTGCTTTTAGATCCAGCTAGAAGCAGATATAACTCACATTTAGAGACCATTAAAGCTTTGGGATGAACCAGTAAAGAATCATTACTATGATCGGTGTATTTGCGCTTCAAGAGACGCCTAATTATACGTGTTAGACTGTGATTATTTGTGAGCCATAATTTTCCGAGAACTTTCGAGTTGCAGAACTGCGTATCACGGATGAATGCCTGATAATACTGACCTAATGACTAACCTGTATCACTGCAGAACTATGTATATATATATATATATGTGTGTGTGAAAACTTATCTCTGCAAAACCCAGGGAGTATGTTTGACTGGGCCGAAGCTGCATCGCTGTCTATTTTCATGGCTTATAAAGAGGAAATGAATAAAACATGGCGCCTTCTTTGGAGCACTTTGCTAAGATGTTGTATCACTGAAAACACCAGCAGTCTGTCAGATCAGATTGAGAACATTGCAGTGACACACATCTGCTGAGAAGATGATAAAATGTACAAACCACAGAAGGAGAGCAGGACCGGTCTGTACCCATCTCTGAATAGCGAATCATTGTTTCAACATTGTAATGCATCATTGTGGCCCCTCATAAATGCCCTTAATCATGTTTGTCACATTATCAATTGAACCATGTGAAAGATTTGAACACGGCTATAGATCTCAAAACATTTTTTTAATAACTTTAAAATAACAGCGAATCCTTCAGTGCTTTAAGGACGTTCTGCACTGTGTGATTTTAGGCTAATAGTATATATAACAATAGGATGACGGCACCTAGAAGCTTCCATTTAAAAAAAATATTGCTAACATAATGTCATGTTTAGATGCGTTTCAAATGTTAATCCATCATAAGAACATAGTAAAATGTCTTTTCAGTCTTTATATCTACATTGTCAATTATTGCTTGTGTTTGTGAGACCAAAGGGGAGTTAATTGTTATTTGGGAATGAAATCTTGAGCAGGCCAATCCTTTTATGACTGCTTTCTTCAGCTTGAGACGGGAGTACCTCCAATCAACGATATGCCCATCTAGCCATTAAAAAAGATTTTCATCCCTGCCGTCTTCTTTAAATTGCAGTACACAAGGATATTTATGCTTAATGCTAAGGTGTATCTACTCTATGCTTTGAATGTTTATATTGCAGTCACAGACCTGAGATTAAAAAGTATTTCATTATTAAATTGACATCTGAATTGGGTGTGAATAATTTTCTCACAATGTGTCTGCTTAAACTTGACTAAAAGTAGAGTCTGTTTTAAAAGTAAACCAAAAAAACATACCTAATGAGATTATAAATGCTGTAGCAAGGAGTTAATTTAATACATTGTAATTGAATTGCCCTGTAACACGTTTCACGCCTTTTTACTTTTACTGCCCAAGAAAAGGATTTTATTGAACACATGTTGGCCTTTTGTGACATTTTATCTGCCTCTATTGCACAAAATGCCATACTGATATGATACGGGTTTATGATGTAACTGCAGGAGGTTGTGAGGTTGTGAAAGAAATGGCACTGAACAATGAAAAGTAAACCAAACAATGTGTAAAATATAATGTAATACTTTATTTATTCTGATCTTTATTGAGTCATCAAATGTATTATTAATTGGGTTTATTAAAAGGGTACAACAGAATTTAAAATCTAATTGGTTATCAATGTAAATCATTTAAGTCATAGAGGTCAAGAAATGTGCAGAACCCTTGGAATAGAGTAATATCGAACAGAGTACAGGGCTGAAACACGATCGATCTTATGTGATTGCCAAATTCAGACCTTTTTATACTGCATATAAAGTGATAATACCACATAAACATATTTATTTTAATCTCTTTAAGAAAATCGCGTTAGGCTGGGTACACACCAAAAGATAATCGGGCTGATTTTGGGCAGATTTTCCCCCTTCCGACAATCCTAGCTATGTCCCCTGTATCGCGATGGTTCTACAGATTATTGTATCAGATTGTCCCTTCGTGTGAGGTGTGTTAAGAGTGTCCGAACCTGCTTGGAAGAACGTCGAAGCCGCGCCGATCGCGAATGGTAAATATTAAACATGTTAAATATTTATGATCAGATATTCTGATGTGTGTGGGGAATCCCGGGAATCCCGAGGATAAACACGAGGACGCTATTGAGATTATCACGTGAAACGAAACCATATCCAATCAAAAAAGCGAGATGAGGGAAGACGGAAGCAGTCATGGCGTAGCACAAAGGCCGCTTCTCAATCCGTACGTCGCATATTCAGGCTGCATATATGTCATCAAGACTGTCTTATTTCAGAATATTAACAGTTATAAAATTGACTATTATTCCTAGTTTATCGTATATTGTTGTAATACACTTATGACTTGCGAATGTAATGCTCAGTTAACTTGAATAAACCAGGTTTCATGACGTATGCAGCCTGCTTATGCGACCTCTGCAGGCTACAGCCTTTGGATTGAGAAATGGCCAAAGTGAAGTTGATGTGGACAGCAGAGATGGAGGATGAGCTTGTTGATTTGTGGCAACAGCACGAATGTTTATAGAACGTGTCTTGTAAAAATTATTCCAAGCACTATCATTGAAATGTCTTCCTGCATATCGTCCGCCATGCTTATTCTGAAGTCTCGCAAGAATTTGTCGGATTTCCTGTGTTTACAGTCGAGAGTCTGGTTAAAAATCTGTTTGTGTGTGGTGTGCTGTCTTTGACACATAATGGCATACCACACACTAGAGGAGCAAAACAGTTAAATCTAGGATTTTTATCCTCATGTTTGTGGTCTATCACATTTTTAAAATCTAATAAGATGTAAAAAATCTTATGGTGTGTACCCAGCCTTAGGGTTTTTTTTTACAGCATTGACATAGAAGAACCATTTTTTGGTTAACCAAAGAACCTTTTAAGTCAAGGTTTCTTAAAAGTAACTTTTATTTCTGCCTATTACAGTCTTTAGAAACTTATTTGCACAAATACTTTTATACAACCGAAAGGTCCATACCATACAGCCATTGACCACTTTTTTTTAACCCTGGAGAACCCACAGGTCAAATAAATTTTAATTGATGCTAAGAGAAGGGTTCTTGGGTTCTCCAGGGTTAAGAGTGTACCTCCTCTAGAACAGCCTATCAGGGTCGTTATCATCCTGTGACCTCCTGGCTTTGTCCTGTCATGAGCAATAATGGAACTAAGTACCTCAAGTCTACCCTCTTGCTTGTTTTCTTGATCTCTTTCTTGTGTCACCTCACCCACAAACAACAAATGATCAGCATTTCTAAGTTTCTGAAGAGCGTTTTTGAAGCCAAAAGTGGGCGGAGCTGGCCATCGCCATCTTGGCAAACGTGTCACCGCGTGTCATTCCCGCATAACTGAAAATGGCCAAATAGGTGGAATGTGGGTGGAGCTGAGTGGACAGCAATGGCAATCAACATATTACTCGCCATTAAGTGATCTATTGCTGCTGAAACCGTATATTTGAGGAGATCATAAAGACCTTCAGTCACATAGGTGCTTTAAAACAGTGTTTTTCCCCCTTGTATAAGTTGCATTGCTTTGCGCCCCCCTGCCAAAGAAAATATTTGACATAAAACATTGTAAAACTTACAGTTTTAATTAAACAAACATATTAAATTATACAATGTAGTGCTGTTGGTTAGAAGCCTTAGTTTTAATTACACAGAATGATAAGTTTATGCATTTTATGAAATGTCATAAAACTGGGGTCCCCCGGCACCATCTCACGGGACACAGTTTGAGAACCATTGCTTTTAAGGTTCTTTAGAAAGATGCCATAGTGTACAAGAACCTTTTTGCACTGTAAAAATTTGCTGTAATTATGCAGCTGGTTCCCAGTAACTTACTGTAGAAGATAAAGACTGAAAATGTTTCATGGTCATTTAACTTTGAACAAACTGTTGCCAGTAAATAACATAATTGTAAAATCTACAGTCAGTTACTGGCAGCTAGTTGCCAGTTATATCCTGTAATACTGTAATTTCTACAGAAATGTTTTACAGTGTGGTTTTTCAAATTACCTTTCAGTCAAAGGTTCTTTAAGAACCATTTCTTTCTTACATTCATATAGATGGTTTCAACGGCAGCAACATGAGCAAACGGCTATTGTGGACCAAATGAAACTTCCGGTATAGAGTCAATAACCTTCTAGAATAGATTATTTCTAATAACAAGCAAAATAACTAACCTATAAATTACTGTAGTTAAAAAGCATATTAACCATTACACAGAGCTCACGTTACGGTGTAAAATACATGCTCACTGACTGTCTCCTGTCATATATTGGAAACCGAAAAAAAAAAATTCCACAAGATTTTCCAGAGGTCAGTTTAGTCACTAGCCAGAATGATAAATAAGCCGGACGTTAACTTCAAGACATACGTGTAACTCAGACCTGCCAACCTGTACGCATTTTGCGTAGCAGGTTCTCATTTTGACCTCAAAGTACGGTGGTACGATTTGTCACTCTAAACTACGCAAAAACCTGATGACGCCCTTTGCCGCGCGAAGTACTCAAAAGAAGCAACAGAAAAAAGAAAAGTATGTCCAATCATAGCACTGGGCTCATCCACCACATAGAAAGTGGGGATGATTGACAAGTCGTATGGCCAATCAGTAACAAGAGTCTGCTATCGTTGGAATCACAAAATCCAGCGTGATCTCCTTCCTCCACCTACAGTTTCTGACCATCTTTTTCAAAGGAGAGTCGAGACGTCTGACCCGCTAAGGTAAACTGGTCAGGGTGGATGTGCAAATAATGAAATAATGCATTAGCTTAATCCTTTGAAGTCGACGGTCGCGCGGGCTCCGTTTCATAAAGTGCACGTGACCGCAAGATGCGCTAACAGTACTTCTGATTTGTAAATAAGCGTCATTTATAATTGAGCACTTATGAAAAAGTACAATGATTTTACCATGGGGAGAGCATCCAGTTTTAGTCAAATAAAAACGGAAAGTTCACTCTCAGTGAAGGGAATCCACCTGACATCCGAGTGAAGCGGATTAAATGCGTTCTGAAATAACGCGCTCTTGATAATTGTCAATAAAATAAAACGTCATATACAAACCACATCAAATAAAGTTTTATAAATGGAGAATATCTCGTGTCTCGAGCGCCCACGTGATATGTGCCTATGCCGTACTGTACTGCACTGTAAACAAAGCTACAATAAATTACAGACAGACATACAGTTAACAGCACTACTGTCACAGTTATGGTTGAATTTAAAGCAGTGTTAACTCTAAAATACTGTCTTAAAGGGATAGTTAACTTAAAACATGTAATCCAGTCATAGTTTACATAACAGACCATCCAAACCTTTATGAGTTTCTTTATTGTGTGATACACAAGTTATTTTAAAGAGTGTTGATAACCACAGTGTCTGGTCCCCACTCCATTGTATTTTTTGCTAGTCAGGGAAAAACTAAATTTTTTTTTCTAAAAAAAATGTGTGTGTGTTTCACTCAAGAAAGAAATCATGAAGGTTAGACACAATATGAGGTTGAGTAAATGATAACAGAATGTCATTTGTGGGTTAACCATCTCCCAACTATTTAACTGTAATATCACTTTTAACAGTGTTTGTGCAGACATGCTAAACTTTGGAGAATACAGTATTTAACATTAATAATGTTATTAATCACCATGTAAGGCAAATTTAGTTAAACATGATTTTATTCACATTTATAATTATTTTTAAAGCAGATTATGGCAGGATGGGGAAAAAAGTGCAATGTGCAGCATGTTACCTTGAAAGTTACCAAGAGGTGTGTGTGCGTGCATGTGCGCGTGCATGTGTTAAATTATATATTAAAAACCCGTGTTCTGTCCTTTCGGCCGATGCTACTGAACTCATTTCCAAGGTTGGCAGGTCTGGTAACTGCAGCAACATGCGTGTCCCAGATGAAACCGACTATATGATCATTTTCATCACAAAGAAAGTTTTTTTTATACAGAACGGTTTTTCGAATGTTAAAGGTTCTTTATGAAACAATATAGCCAAAAATAGTTCTTCTATGAAATGTTTTGAGTTCAATTCTTCTAATCAAACATTCAGAATAAAATGCACTAATTATCTTAAGGATTTAAAACTTTTAATTTGTATGGAAACCATTACGAGAGAAATAATTTTACTGCCAGAAATGCTATGGATTAATGGGAAATGTAATGAAATTAAGTGGAGTGATTTATAGGCATGCAGTACAGAGATGTACCATAGGAGGGGTGTTAATCCTCATGCTAACTTTTTAAAAGCTTGCTCCTGTTTGTGCTTGTACTGCAAATCAAAGCTGCACCAAAATGACTCAGCACTGGAATAAATGTTTTATTCAATAATAATAACCTTTTGTCGTTTTAAAGGGCTGGTGATTCTTTTTTTTCTCGCTACATGTTGGACCATGTCATCATTTTCACTTAAAATATTTTGTACTTTTGAGTGGACACGTTTTTGTTATTTGGAAATTCAGGCAAATATTTCCTTATCTGTTTTAAACTCTAGCCTACTGTAACCATGGCTAAAATGATAGGCTTTTCATTTGTGCCACTCAACATTTTCAGCGTTCCTTAACTAAACAAGTGCTTTCAGTGGTTGACCACAATTGGGGATGTGTAAATCGTTACATTATTTTAATGTACCAGACTCGTGCTGCTGTCACAGTATTAAAATAAGCAGCTGTTTATGTAGCCTTGCCTTATGACTGACAGGATAGGATGAACAAAATCCTTAAGAACTTTTCTTCAGCAAACAAAGCTGCCTTTGAAAGATACAGATAGTTTAA
Source organism: Paramisgurnus dabryanus (assembly GCF_030506205.2). Lineage (NCBI taxonomy): Eukaryota > Metazoa > Chordata > Actinopteri > Cypriniformes > Cobitidae > Paramisgurnus > Paramisgurnus dabryanus. The sequence goes on from NC_133338.1 coordinate 35,772,213, forward strand.
ATGAAAAGGTTACTGAAGCATCATGTAATTGTAAAGATCTACCTCTGTTTCAATATAAAATGTGTCCTATAAGATAAGTGGTATAGAAGTTGGATGGCTGGCAATCTCAAATTAGGTGCAGTACTTAGTTTTAAACAGCAATTTAAACACAAAATGTATTAATTAATCAACTTCTTTGTATTTATAACAACATAGGTAATTGACAATAATATTGCTATTCATTAAAATAATTTGAGACTATACGGGGTGTGGTTTTTTCTTGCTTGCCATGTTGTCTGGTTGCTCAGGTTTATGAAATTATAAACATAGCTCCGGAGGAGCATCTTAATCCATGACAGGCGTTCAGAGGATTTTTAGGGATTTTACAAATAAGTCAAATCCTGTTACTGCAGCTTTAGGGTGTAATGAAGACACTGATTAGTCCAAACATATTAATAACAATGTTAAGAAGCGCATTGCTCTGCTGGGAGCAGATTTAGATAACATTGAGATTATATGAGCCTGACGGGATAATGAATGAATGAGCATGCCCTCATTGTCCCCTGTGCTCATGTCACATTGCACTCATAGCTGGATTACTGGCAGACTTAAACAGCTTAGAGTTTCTTTTCTACATGCACAGCGAGCGGAGTTCTGTGCTTCATCTTAGCTGCTGAAAAATGAAAGCCTTCACACAGTGCTCGACTAGTAGTGTCTCAAGGTTTTTCTGTCCATGTAGCTGGCCTTTGACAGCAAACAATCAGTCGCTGCGATTTCAATGCACGTGTTGCCATGGAAATGAAGCTCATTCTCTGATGCGCTTAGCTGATTTACGTTCACAAACAGCAGCTAACATATTGGTGCTTATATCGCACAGAAGCTCACTCGGTAGATTATCGAAGGTTTACGTTTATGCATTTGGCAGACGATTTTATTCAACGCGACAAATACTGTGCAGTTTTAGCATTACACTCATTTCCTCAGAATCAAACCCAAAATTCTGATGTTGCTGGTGTCGTTTGCTACAAGCCACTGGGTTTATGGGTCTTTGACCGTGATTGATATTGGGATTGCAAATATAATTTAGATTTATGTTTGGAATGTTTGGCTACATGTGATGTTATTCAAATCTGCAGGTGTACCTAGACAGTCAAAAGGGTTATCTAATGAAATATATGTCTCCATATAATAACCCTTTTGTCAGCAGGCTGAATGTAAAGTATTCAGACTGAATAAGGCTAAGGGGTGTTAGTGTGTGTCCGCTAATACTCTGATTTTTCTAATTGTGACACCAGCAGCGTGCACGGCTCTGAGCTCACTATGGAATCTGGGCCTTAGTGGCTTAGCATTCCCAGCCACACAAGAGTTTTTTCTCAGCCCCCAAGTATGCGTCACAAAAGAGTAAAGCACAAAGAACACAAACATGTCACAGATTCAGACGTTTTCGTAATCTCCTACTGTGCCTTACTTAATCTCAAATTCAAAATACCCTGAAATGTTTCATCTGACTTAATCACTTTGTATGCCATGCAGTAATAAGGCATCAATAAAGCGAATCCAATCCAGCTTATTTCCACTTGCGGACCGGATATACACGCTAAACATTTTGCTAAATTGCAAGTGACTCCTAATCATATGGGAACCATTTTTAGTGCTAAACAGAACCAGTTTGTGCATTGGTGAACCATAAGTGCCCCTATGATTACGAGCTTTTAGTACTATTTAGCACCATATTTTTTTTTTGAGTGTAGACGCTCACACACAGATGTCTGACTCATCGTAATGTACAGCAATTTACGATGCAAATGAACCCATACTATTGGCTGTAAAGAGAGCTCAACCTCCGAGAGCGCTGAATGCAAAGTGTTAAATTAATTCATATGTTCTCCTTTGTTGTGGCTTGACAAAAGCGGCTGAGTTTCTAACTCGCTCTCGGAGTCGATGACAGATGAGTCTTTTTGGCAGTGTTTGCCCAGGTGTCAGTCCCTCAAACCCGCTCAGCCAAGGGTGCGTCTGACTTTTTAACCTACTGCTCTCATCGTCCTCGTTGGCCTTTATGCTCTCACTATCTTTCTCACACAAAAAGCAGCCAAAAGGTTTGATTCAGACAAGCCTTTAAAAAAACAGCAACCTCATTGGTTTCGCAAAGTTTCAGAAGTCGCGACCATTATCGCTGCTCGTTTTTGTTTTGTACTGTTTGCTCTAGCTTTCCAAACAAAATCCATCTCAGGGTTGGGAGATTAGAGCTGAATAGAAATGAAATATGTATATGTATCCGATCACAAAGCACAAGGCCAACCCTTCACAACAGCTGTGGCAGCCGGGGCCCTGGACTTGCTTCCTGTTTATGTGCGATGCGCATGCTTTAACTAGCCCGGCTAAGCATACTGTTCATTTCAAAGCCCATTCATCAACGCAGCACAAGTCAACCTGCGCAAAAGTTTTAAGTTTTATGGCCCAAGAATAAAGTGCATAATTACTCAGATGGTTCAAAAAAACTATGACCTGGGGCACTTGGCAAGGAGAAGTTCACTATGCATTACATTGTGTATTACTAAAGACCATTTATCTTTGTGAATGGGTTTAACACTTTTGTGCTTATTTAAAAGTCCGCCATACATCGAAATTAGTCTGCTAATAACTGGGATGTCTCATTGGCAGCAGGCTAAGAAAGGGAAGGCCTAGCAAACTTAAGACGTGTCAATCAGCGCATGTTGTTTAGTCTGGGTTTCAGGAGGTGTGGTGGGAGCGTACCGTTTAATCCTGGCTCCTCCTGCGATCTTATTGCTCTTTAATTGTGCAGAAACGTATGGTTACGCCCACATCACGCAGTATAGCAGTACAGTCCAGCCGTGATGAAATGTCAGATAAATTCATGTATAACTCGATAGAATACATTTCTTTGAAGTTGACAGATTTAAAGCTGTTCTAATTCATAATGTTGTAATGAAGAGAATATACATGTACGTTTTAGCATAACATGACATGAGTGCTTTTGTGTGTTATGTATAATGATAAAATTTTTCGTATGTTTAAATGTGCTTGCCTCTCCTCAAACAGTCCGGCAATAACAAATGAATGAGAACAGAAGTGCAAACCGTTTGATTTGATGATGTGAATGGAAGCTGTTTGTTTTCTCTCCGTGTCAAGAATGAAGCTTAACTCTGAAAGAGATTAGAATGCTGCCTCATTAGTTAAGGAATTGGGTCTGTTTAACGTTTGTTTTTCTAAGCGTCTCCAACATAACAAGGAGCTCACGGCCATCAGCACCTCTGCCCAGGTAAAAGCACTTCCTCTTTCAGCCTCTGCCACTTGCTGTTTGCTCAGTCTGATCCAGGGGGGGGAGAGAGAAGAGGAAAACTTTTAAACACTGTTGCACCAATGAAAAGAGCCAGACATGAAAGAGGTACAGAAGTGAATTGAATGCTGCGCGGTCGTTGTTTTTTTCTGCTCTCATCTCTTTCCTCTTTGCTGCTCTTACATTCTCTGTCTCCCTCGCTCGCTCCCTCGCTCGCTCACTCTATTTCCCTCGCTGAAAGACTGGCGTGGGTGATTCATCACTGTGCCCTGTCAAAAGCCTTTTCCACAACATGATGAGAACAATGTGCGTGTGATTGGGATGGAGAGGCACAGATTGAGAGATAGATGTAGGCCTCCGTTCCCTTTAGATCCGCCTTCACCTCTGCGACCATTTTAAAGTGTTTTACAAATTATCATAAACCATTCAGGAAATTAATGCAAATGTCGCATAACACACATGAATGAGATCGGAGACCCTGCCATAACACAACTGCCACACAAAGATAATGGGCCTGACCACTCGTAAGGCCGACATGTCAGGACAGACTCCTGCCAAATTTGTCCATCTCATTCTTCTTGTTCCTTTGCGTCATCTACTTGTTGTTCGTCTTTCTCCGGCGCTCTCTCTGATCTCTTTCTTTTCCTTTCGCCTTACTTTGCCTCGGTATTATCTTTTGTCCACAAGGCAGTCCGTGTGAGAGCTGAACAAATATCATCACAGATCTTGTTTAATTCATGGTCGCAGGCAGCCATTATGCTGTCATCAATAGCATTATCACAGCCCATTACCATGCCAGGCGTGTTTGCAAGCCAATCCCTATCCTCTCTCTCTCTTCCAACACCAATAAGATTGCAATCACAAGGCATGTACTGCTTCCTTATCACAATAGTTGTCATGTAATGTACGGTGATTACTGATATCTCTCCCACTGATTTACGAACTATCATCACATACGTCGGTTATCACCAAATAAACTGGATATAAACTTATATGGGTAGGCTGCGCACTACATTATTGGTCTTGTTGTTCTTTAAAGGGACTATAAGTAGGATTTTAAGTGTTTTATTAATCAAAATCAATTTCTTTATGTACGCAATAAGGTACGAGAGGCTGTGCTATATCGTGAATAAGTAACGGCTGAAGGGCGTTGTTAGGCACGACGCGAAGTTAAAACAATAAAAAGCATTCCTTCCACTAGAAAAAATTGTCCCTGACCATGAACAAAAAATGTGTTCCAATGTGCAATATGCATGAAAGCTCAAATAAAAACAACAAACCACGTGTTGTTGCTAAGGGTGTTGCTGCTAAGGGTGTTGCTAAGGGTGCAGTGATAAACAGAACCGTTGGGTGAAGCGGTCATAGACGTGTTTTATCGTGAATAAAGCACACCTATTGACCAATCAGAATCAAGGATTGGAACTAACCGTTTTATAATCATAAATATGTCCTTGTTGGTGTCAAATGACATCTGCCAATGATCTGACTTTTCTTTGTAAGCTTAGATTTCTTCTATTTACTTACATTGAACGGGTAAGTCCAAGGAGGCTTCCATGTCGTTCCACCGTATTGATAAACTATAATAGCAGAGAGGGACAAAAAGCACTAGCCTACCAACGCGTTTTCATTCAGAAAACGTGAACCAGCTGAAACGGACAAGGAGATCAGTGAGTACATAACGGCTACCGTAGTTGAAACACGCATTTGGAAAAGCGTTTGAATTCGTTTGAATGCAAAATACAATTTCACCACTAGATGGGGGTAAGTCCTACTTACTGTGCCTTTTAAAGAGGTTGTATTGTGAGAAATGTCTTTTGGAAAATAACGAAAACGTACTGTCACTTTAAAACTTTGACTTTTTCTGGCTTTATTTGGGACCCAGTTTTAGCACTTTAAGTGTTGGGTGATTACAACAATAAGACAAATATAGACAGTTTGACACTAACATTATTATTGGCAACTGAAGTGGCAACAGACCCTCAGGTCTGAGGAAGATCAGAGTAGTGGCAGATTGGGGGTAGTCCTTAAACTTGAACAGAGCTCCTATTAAGGTTTTGCTTATTACCTCTGATTTGTGGAGGGGTTTTCCATGTGTGCTTTACCACTGCATAAATTAGTGGGTTTTGCGAGAGAAAATGCAAAAAAAAGGATAGGTGATGTGATAATGGTAGAGGATTAGAGATAGTGATGGAGTTTTGTACAGGTTACAGATGGCACAAAACAATTCTTGGCAATAGCCATTTTAAAAGATGGCTGATTCATATAAATTTGTGCGATTTCATGCATGATTCACTTTCCCCCTATGACACGTTGGTTTGGCATGGGGGGTGGGTTGCCTTTTGGGTTGATTTGGCTTGAAGGTATTGGTTAACACTGGGAGACAAGTGTGTCTTTTTTTGGTTGCTGGCGTTTTTGGGTTGGGTTTGGCTCATAGACTGTAAAAAAAGATGTATGACGCGACTTCGCCTCCCACCATTATAATGAATTGAAGCCAAAAATGTCCGACCACGGTCGCCGCCATGTTACGTAAATACGTCAGTTTGGAGCCAAGGCATGCGCAGAAGGAATCGTCTGTGGAGCCAGAGGCAGAGCCGCGGTATCAAACTTCTGCCCAAACGCTCGCGCAACCAATTCAACCACGCCAATCATAAAGACACGCCCCGTTTCTATAGCATCAAATTACAAGCTAAAATGAAACTTACCACAATATGAACACTTGAACATATATCAGCCTGATGATAACTACTTAAAAGGAACAAAACCATTTTTTTGGAAGTGTAAATATTTTTTTGATTTATAGCAGAGTCCCATTCGTTTGAATAGAGAGGGGCGGGGTTTATGATTTGTACTGCAGCCAGCCACCAGGGGGCAATCAAAGAGCCAGAGGCTTCACTTTTCAAGGCTTATGAGGCACACCCGGTTTGGCTAGGTAGCTTATGTTATATGTTTTTTGTAGTCCATTATATTCTGAAAATTGCCACGCTTTCGTTATTTCTAGATTTTTCTGTCATTTCTATTGTTTATATTCCATGTAAAGCTGCTTTGTTACAATTAATTGAATGGAGTGGAATTAGGCATGGGGTTTCATGCTCTTTTTTTTATATTGATATGGTTTTGCATGTTTCAGAATGCACAAATTCATATGGAATCATAAAATAGGTACACGTTCCCATGAGGTCAGGGCTACTACAATGTTTTCAAGCGCTTTGTCCAGTGGGAAGCTAAACTGACCCTTCACTAAGCCACGCCCGCCCGAAAACCGTCACAGGCCAATCGTGGCTTAGCAACCTTAACTAGGCGAGGGAGCTCTGTCAAGCTTTCGATCGAGGAAATCATGCCGAAGCATTGTGCGTATGGATTGTGTAAATCTGATATCCTGTATCCTAAAAGTTTGGGAGGGGTGGTGGGATTTTTTCCCTTCCCAAAACCTAAAACCCAAGGGGAGAAATGCCGGACGTGGACTGAATTAACAAAAACACCTATGTTAATGTTAGCTAGCTAACTCAGCACATCATTGCTTGGAAATAATGACGGTTCTTTGTTCATAATGCATATATTTGAACGTGATATAAGATGATTCATGAGTTCACACTTACAAATAAGTCGGTTTAAATAGATTAAATTTGTAAACGTATTTGGCGTGCTGTCCAGGGAGAGAGCTCTAAGATCAGAAATGGGCCCGAACTTAGAGAATCCCCCCCCCCCCCTAGGTTTAGGGAGTAACCTGGTGAGTGAGAGGAGATGGGGTGGTGGAGGGATTCTGAAGACTGTAGAGAACCCTTAGGTGAGTTTGGCTGTGATTATATATGGGCTTGCTTTCATGCTGATTGGGTAGATATGTTGATTACTGATTGTAGACAGCTTGTGATACTAGAGGATTTGTCGATTACTGATTGTAAACAGGTGAAGTCACTTGAGTAGTTTATTTGACGTGTTCCTCCTGAACTACGTTAATAAAACATCATTTAAAGGCAAGACGGAGGCTGAGTGACATACTTAAAAAATATATATTAGCATTTTGTTAATGGACGGCCTTTCCCTAAGTACCCCAATCTGAAGGGTCAATTAGCGCAGTTAAAATTATGAACGTCTACTTGGGAGCCCCCTGGCCTTCAAGCTGCTCAAGATTGTGCCATTATTGTACCCTGTTGAAAAAGGGGTAAATGTGCGTTATAGTTATATTAGAAGTGATTTTCCATTCCAACAAAGTAATCTTAAATGTCTTATATGTTTCTGAAGAAATAATTGATTATGAAAGCATAATAAATCCCTGACATAACATTTTCATTTGTCATGTTGGGTGAAAGTAAAGACATTTGCATTTTACAATGAAATGAAAAGCGAGACGTATTACTGACACAGGTATGTCCTACTGCTCCCATATTCACAAATGGCGATTGATCGGCATTCAGATAAAGATCAAGCTGTAGTGCTAAAAGGATCAGTGAATAAATCATCAGTGAACTTCATTCGTTCTTTATCTAATCCTGCCAAGATAGTGATTATGTCTGGAGGATGCAAATTCTTTCGGCCTTTCCAACCTGAGACGAGCCGAAGCCTGTGGCTATGATCAACCTGTCCAAAGAGTTGTCAAGTGAACACATCTAATAACCTTTCAGAAAATGTTACGTGTCTATGTGGATCTGGTTGCTTTCAGGCTAACGGATTGCTTGATTTAGAACAGAACACTTTTTTTACTACCGGGAAACTGAATCAGAGGTAAACAGACAGAGATGCACTTTCCTGCAGCAAAATGAATTAAGGGTTTGGCCCTTCTCTCTTCTCATCAATTTCTATAATGTAATTGGTGTGGACGGCAATGGAAAGCTTCTTTTAAAAAGAGTACGCACAAGGGTATGCGTAACCAAAGGCTTGGTATTTAAAAATGGTAAATATGTAATATTACGTGACTAAGCAGCATAGTGCTACGAAATTGAGATTTCAAGCATAGTAATATCAGTACTGTCTGACAGGGCTTGTTCCCAGCTGAATGCAATGACTGAATTATTATAATCATTTGGCATGATCACATAATGAGGATGAAAGTGGGATACAATGAATGACTTTGCATTTCTGGCCACCTTAATCCTTAAGATTTAATTTACTGAGAACATAAAGAGTCTAATCAATTTTATTTTCAGATGTGTGAAGTAGCGTCTCCCTGGAGTGGGTCTGCAGTTAGACCAAAGGCTGACGTCATTTATGGCTCAGTGTCTCTCTATCTCTCCAACCTGTATTTCTTTCACTATGTCTCAATTTAAAAGCCGAACAGAGGATGGAGGATATTAAAAAAAAATAGATGTGAATGCATAAAGCTGTCAGACAGGACATAGGCGGATGAAATTGATTCTTACTCATCTGTCAAACAGAACTAACAGAATTCCCTCAAAATCATTTTTCAATCCTTCTGTTTGGCTTAAACCTAAGAAACCTTTGATCTGAAACTTAACTAACACATTTTGATCTAATATGGAATATATTAGATGGACATGAACAGGTTAAAAATCATACTGTCTGTCCCCTTGTGAACTGAATCTAAAAATGTATTGAAATGAGAATTGTAACCAAAAGCTTTTTTTAAAGAAGAGGTGCAGTTCACATCAAAACCTGACTATAGTAGTCTTAAAGAGTGCTAGCATATATATTTTTGAATGTATTATTATCCAACACAATTTTCAAATAAAGTAAAGTCTCATTATAAGAGCATACATTATATAAAACCTAGAACTTAGTCTTTGGATGTAGGCTACTGCAGCCTCCCTTAAGAATGACCAAAGTTCAATTAATTGTAGAGTAGATACCATACATTTCCTGTGTTCAAAGTCTTGTATGAAAGCTAAAGACCGGGTAAATAAGCTCCAGTAAACTTCACAGTTCCCTGTGCCCAAACAAACAGTGTTTAGAAAGCCACAAGAAAGTGAATCTACTTACACTGAGTGGCAGTCCTGTAATTCTGTCAGGTACCTTCGTATTAGAGACGACTACTGAGAGAATTACATCAAATAGAGATTAAAGCAGCAGAGCAGAGAGCAGGAACCCTAGATTGGACCGAGATCTCAAACACACTCTGAACCAATGAAAGAGGTGGTGGATGAATAACTCTTTAGTAGAAAATTGATTTTAAGTGTAGAGTCGAGAGTAGGGGGTGACAGGTGGCATGGGATCGGGATCAGAACGTGATTCAGACTTGAACCAAGAACCTTTAGTTGAAGCCAGGATGAGAAAAATTGCATTTATTTCCTGTTGTTTTACCAATAACATTGTGGTGTTATTGTTGATGAAAATACAATTTTAGCTTCCAAAAAAGTATGCTTTCTGATCAACTGATGAACACAGCATAAAATATTATTAAGATATGATCATGTTTTTGCTGGCTTTTCATTTTTCCACATTCTTTTGCATATACAGAGACTATTTTTTAAATTTGTAAAAAATGCTTGTATTTGTTATATCCATGTTTCTGCAGCTTACTCTTACAAGCCTCACCTTCTTATTTCTCTGAGAAACAGTGAGCAAGACATCTGTTCTGATCCTTACTGACAGTAGAAAAGTCACTGAGCTGCAGCAGCATGCTGAATGTGTGTCAAGCCGACAACGCAGCCATCACAGAAAGCACAGCAACACAGGCACCATAGCAGCACAGACTTTACAGACACCACAGCAGTACAGAGTTGTGGCAAGATGGGATATTTTAATCCTAATCCTACCCCCAAACTTAACCCTAAACCTAAAATTTTGGCCATATAGATTTTATCCATGACTATATCCCATCTAGCCCTAACCGCATCACAGAGAGCACAGTATCATAGCAGTACAAACACCACAGCAAACCAGACACCACAACAAGACAGACACCATAGCAGCACAAACACCACTGTAGCGCAGACTTCAAAGACATCACAGCAGCACATGCATCACAGACACCACAGCAGCACAGACACCACCGCAGGACAGACACCACAGCAGCACAAACACCACAGAAACACAGACATCACCGTAGCACAGACATCACAGATGCACAGAAACCACAGCAGCACAGACACCACAGCAGCACAGACACCACCGTAGTACAGACACCACCGTAGCACAGACACCACCGTAGCACAGACATCACAGCAGCACAGACACCACAGCAGTACAGACACCACAGACTTCACAGACAAGACAGCAGCACAGACATTACAGCAGGACAGATACCACAGAGACCAAACCATCAAAGCAGTACAGACACCACAGCAAAACAGACACCACCAAGGCACAGACATCACAGATGCACAGACTCCACAGCAACACAGACATCATAGCAGCACATGCAGCACAGCAGCACAGACACCACAGCAACACAGACATCACAGCAGCACAGCCGCACAGACTTCACAGACACCACAGCAGCACAGATTCCACAGAGAGCACAAAAGCACAGACACCACGACATCATAGCAGTACAGACACCACAGCAGCACATGCATCACAGCAGCACAGACACCACAACAACCCATACTTTACAGACACCACAGCAGCACAGATGCCACAGCAACACAGACTTTACAGTCACCACTGCAGCAGAGGCATCACATCAGCACAGGATCACAATAACAACAGACTCCACAGACACCACAGCAATGCAGGAATCACAAGAACACACACATCACAACAGCACAGACACCATAGGTGCACAGACTTCACAGCAGCACATAAAACACAGATTCACAGATTTCACAGCAGCACAGACATCACAGATGCACAGGACCGCAGACATCAAAGCTCTGTATATCCTACATTTATCATCATGAGAATTACTAAGTCTAAAGAAAGGTTGTGTGTATATGTGTGTCTAAACACTTACTGGCCCTAAAATGAATGTGTATAAGGATAGGTTGGAGTCAGAGAATGCAGGATGAAGTGTGGTATTTCTGAGACTGCCAACACCTGCGTCAGTGTTGTCTCTGAGCTGTGAGCTTTGTCTCTGCACTGCTCTGGCCTCTTTGAGACCCGGCTTCTTATTCACTCTCACACCGAGTCAATCACACATCTCCTACAGATTACACAGATACACACAAACCATTAATGTCCTTAAATTCCGCTGAATATGAGTATTTAAGTTAAAAAAAGATCAGAACACAGAGAGGGAGACAGACATAGAGGCAGTGAGAGAGATAAAAAGAGAATGACCAAATCAACATCTTATACTGTGCTATTAAGTTTGTGTGGAATTCAGTCTAACTCTTACTCTGAATTTGTATGTAAATGTAAATACATGTAGTTTACATAAAAACACCTAAAGCCATCAAATGCTAACATCACTTTTATGAGCTTCTTGCAAGGTGATGGTGCATGCAAATATCTTTTTTGATTTTGCAAATAGTCATGTTAGAAATGAAAGGTATTCAATCTATTTCAATCCATACTAATAAGAATGTCTCCAGCCAATAATTAGAAAGTCTGGCTGGCTAGATTGACAGAGCGTTTTGTCCCAGAAGAGAGCAAGTGCACAGTGAACATTTCAAGTCACACATACACAAGAATGTTTCATCTTACAAATGGATTTCTTTATCCCTTTCTCTATTGCTTTTATTTTACATCACTATGAATACTGAGATGACATCATTGTCTCTTCCTTTTAAGGCTTGCAGGGAACTACTGCAAGTGTATATATATATGCTGTATATATGTTGCACAAACACAGAGGAAAGGAGAGACAGATGACTTGCCCTCGGCTTACTGCAGAGGCACATTTTCAGATTCTTTCACTATTAAACTTTTAGATATAAATATACAGATTGTGTGTTATATAACATTTAGTTCCAGTCCTCAGATCCAGGGGCGATTCCAGGATTTTATAAATGGGGGGGGCACAGGGGGGACCAAGAACCAGTCAGGGGGGCCAATCAGAAAATTCAAATGAAAATAAATACTGGTTTAGAAAATATTAAGCAAGGTTCCCAAAATCTTGTGCAATGCCACGTGCTCTAATATAGATGGTATTAATTTTTTTGTATTTTGCATGCATTAGACAACACAGTTCTGTTCCAGAATAGTTCACTTTAAATAAATTGTCATAATTTACTCATCCTAAAGTTATTTCAAACATGTATGAGTTTTTCTTCTGCTGAACACAAAATAAAATATTTTGAAGAATCTTAGTAGCCAGAAAGTTGATGAACCCCATTGACTGCCATGTTATTTTTTTCCTACATATGAAGTCAATGGGATCCATCAACTGATTTTGGTTACCGACATTCTTAACTCTTTTCTTTTTTGTGTTCAGCAGAAAGAAACTCATACAGGTTTGAAACAAGTTTAGGTATATGACCATTTAAATTAAGTGAACTATTCCTTTAAGTAGGTTATCTAAATTACACAGAGTTGCGTGTAGCTGGTATATTAGTTAACGTTCTGACATATCAGGATTTTGGGAAAATATTAGCCCTACTTAAAAATGTGTTTTTCTACTCGGTCTGATCTGACTTTCATTGTTTATTATTTTTATTTTAACACAACTGAATGCTATTTTTACATATTATCTGTTCTGTTGTCAGACATAAAGAAAGAGTTTAAAATAGTGACTAAACACGACCCAATAGCACCTTGTGTTTTTAATCCAACCAGCTGTTACTTTATACTGCTAAAATCCTGATTTAAATGCGACAATGACCGCGTTTACATGCACCCTAATAATGCGATTATAATGGGATTCTGTCAATACTGCGATTATACTTTACCTCATGTAAACGCAATAATTCGATAAAAATAATGCGATTAAGCTCATAATCGCAATAAGTAAAGTCGCATTAAAAGAGGTGGCGTACGCCGTTTATAATCGCAGTATGCGTCCATGTAAACGCTTTAATCGCATTTATACCGCACTAATTAACTGCACGTGTGTTTTAGTCACGCACCTTAAGCACAAATTCGTTTTAATCTTGACATTAGGAAGTTTTACATGAACTCTGCCAACACGACTCGCTGTCAGCAGTCTGCCTTCATTCAGAAACAGCTCAAATAACACGACAGCAGTGTATAAAACCTTTAAATGACATTATAACGATAATTATAACGATAAATATATTAGTGACCACATCATAATGATAACTTCATGCTAATTCGATAAAACGAGCGCGGCATTACCTAATATTGGATATTTCTTGTAATAAAAACTTTTTTTGCAATTGTTTACATGTCACTGAATATGTACATATGCTGTTCTTGTTGCATTTACACAGCGGGAAACCAGCAGATGTCCTCAACTGAATGAATGTAGTAGTTTGTGTAATAATATCATACCTTTTGGCGTAGTCAGTGTGGTAGAAAAATTTCACAGCATCAGCGCTGGATACCTGAGGTAATTTTATGTTATAAACCTCAGCAATGAATGAGCTTTCTGCTGCATTTTAAGTGCGCGTGCACTTCAAGTTCAAATAGATTTGATTGGCTGTCAATGGTTTATCGTTCATCATGTGCCAAAATCGCTATCGTTATAGTTGTTGTGTGAGCTCTGCTATTATCTTTAATATAAAACGATTTTTAAAACTATATTTTTATATCATGTGAACGCCCTTTACAGGCACTGTCATATTTATATCTTCATCACGGCACCGGATAATGAAATACATCTATAACAACGTGTTTGTCATTTAACGTAAGTAAATTAAAACAGTGGACCATATATGTGAGTTCATCATTTGTGCTCTGCATTGAACTTTGTGTGAATAATCCGAAAATAAAAACTGCATGTAAACCGGAGTGAAGAGGTTAGCTCCAGTCATGTAAACATCTTACTGCGATTAAGACCTTACTCGCATTATTGGAAATAATCGCATTTTTGGTGTGCATGTAAACGTGGTCATTGTCTGATACAATTTACATTGAAGAGCTGATACGAGGTGATTTCGGATTACCTGTGCGTCTCGTGCAGGGTTGCTCTTCTCATCTGATTGTGTTTATGAGCGCTTTTAATTTTAAATTAAAATTGCTTTTAGTTTAATTGTAGATTGCGTATAGCGCAGACAATTCAGCGCAAATTCAAAAATATCAGAGAATACTGTTACGCGTGCGCGCGCAAACCGCACCATAGGGAGGGAGAGAGCTCATGCACAGAGAACTGGTGTGTCTGTGTGGGAAAACACTACTAACCTTTAAGTCATGATACTCGATCAACAGTCTTCTCTGTCAGTAACATCTGTTGACTGTTAACTTTTACGTGAAAAGACAAGTACACGGAGGAACCCAGGTGGAAAACACCGCCAACTTTTAACTCTTTCACTCAGTGTCATGTAAGAGAGGCACTGTAGAGGTTCCGCACGCAGCAGTGAGATAGCGTGCACGCGAGAGAGAGAGAGGCGCTGCTGAGCGCTTGCAAAAGCGAACGAAGCCGTTTTAAATAGTAAAATCAAATGTAAATGGTTATCATGAGAAATCTATTTGATTTGTGTTGATTTGTGCCTGTGTTGAGTCTGTGGCGGGTTGCCTGCTCCTTCTTCGCGTTCGCACGAGTCTTAAATCAAACAGTGATTGACAACTGGTCCAAAGGTGCGGTGGGTGTCTTGGTGTCTCTTTCCTCCTGTTTAAAAACGCGCAACTACTGTGCTCGCTTCGTCTTCGCGTTCGCGGGAGTCTCAAATCAAAAAGTGATTGACAGCTCTCTGGTCCAATGGTGCGGCGGGCATTTTCAGGTTGACAGTAAATCTAGCTGGCCCAATGAGATTGGAGGGGGGGCACCAGGGGGGCCAATCATATTCCAGGGGGGGCCGGTGCCACCCCATGCCCCCCTCTAGACACGCCCCTGCTCAGATCTCATTGGACAAGAGTTAAGAGTATGTAGCTGATTGCTTTAATGTACTACAAAATGTATTGTTCTGGAGTTGGAAGTGCTAACAGAGAAAATAGTTCAAGAACGAAAATGGCAATACAACATTCATTGATCCGGATTCAATTAATTGTCGATCTTGTTGTAGAAAGATCACTGCCATAGATGTTTTCTTACAATCTTTGTAAGTCCATATCTCCTCCATCTATTCCCGCTTCACTCACTCTCTCTTTCTGTCTTCATCTCCCTTGTGAGTGAAGGGCAGGAGTGCAGTCTCTATATATAGAGCAGGCTGGTTTATTTACCTGCTGCCCTTGCAATCGTGTCCTTGCTAAATGAAGGCGAGTAGGTCTGTCGCCATCCCAAGAACAGCGTTTCGCACCATCAGAGCCGATGGCAACGTGTGCGTAGGCGTGTACTTGTAGGTATCTTGAATCTGCATTTTAATCAGACCTAAACAGACCAATCTCTCCTCATCAGCGTTATTATCTTCCCAACAAGAGTTATTGATGTAAACTGCCAATCTATGCTTGATTATGTTTGTTAAAGTGGATACTTGTCTGGGAAGCAGGTCCACAATAGTCGGCTGATCCAGCTGCGGCTGCAGGGTAAGTAGTGAAGTGTGCTCACAGCTGCATATCTGTGTAATGTGGCCATTACTAAGTTTAAACAAGTCAAACAAACAAGTCTATCTCTGGTCCTCTATGTGTTCTTCATAGTTGTGCATTAGGCAAGAGGCTGTTGATTGATATGCGTTCGCTCTTCTTGTCATTCAAATAAATCTGCTGATCAGAGTTGGAGGGTTGGGTGCAGCTGAGGCGTTGCATCTCTTTCTGAACCTCATTTATCGCTGTCACACCAATGCATGTCTCTCTCACATGCAAACGTGCGCTTAGCCTGAAGTCGACTTGACACCACCTTCTCTTCGAAACCCTTGTTCTCGTCTATTTGTGAAGATGGTCGTTTTTGCCATCACAGCTTGCCATCAATTAGTTGTGCATATGGGTTACAGAACACTTGGTAGAGGTCATTGGTTCTCATTCGCATGCGTACGCACAAATTTGTTCGTAAGATGTACGAACGTTTTAAAAAATCAAAAACTTCTTACAAATCATGATTCAACAAAAACTTTCATACGAAAATGTTTTTTAAATTTATGCAAAAAAACGTAAGAACAACTTAGACCACATGTGCGCAATAATCATGAACAAGGAAAAAAATATATAAAATATCTAACACCGATATATTGATATATTTCTTTTTCCTTGTTCATGATTATTGCGTATGTGTGGTCTGAGCTGTTCTTATGTTT
Organism: Paramisgurnus dabryanus; assembly: GCF_030506205.2. NCBI lineage: Eukaryota > Metazoa > Chordata > Actinopteri > Cypriniformes > Cobitidae > Paramisgurnus > Paramisgurnus dabryanus. The sequence goes on from NC_133338.1 coordinate 35,788,608, forward strand.
TTGCATACATTTAAAATAAATTTTAGTACGAATGTTTTTGTTGAATCATGATTTTAAGTTTACACATCCGTATGCACATTTTACGAACAAATTTGTGCGTACGCATGCTTAGTGAATTAGACCCAATGTTTCAAACCCAAAGATCGGCATACTGATAAATAGTATAACGTCAATGGACCGTAAGTTGCTTTGAAAACAAGAACCTGCCAAATGCATAAAATGCAAATGGACACTGGAAAGCCCTGGAGACAGCAGTGTATTGACATCACTGCCAATTTCAGGCAGCTTTAACTTTCAGTTATAATATGTGATCAAGTCTGCAAAACCCAGTTTAAGTCTTTTTTATTTACTGTTTAATGGAAAGAACATTTCTGTAAAAATTTAACCTATAACCTTTAATATTGACTGAGTAAGGCCATGTCAATGATTGAAATTAATGATTAAAGTCAAACTTTGGTTTTCCTAATATCATAATTAGATTATGAGAATTTAGACTGGAGTAATTAGACAGGGTCACATATATTTAAAAATATTAGGAAATTAAAATAGATTAATATACATTTTTATAGTCCAAACCCCAAAATTATCTATATATGATGGGTCTAATTTGACGTAAAGGAATATTCAATTTTCTTAAAAGAAAAATCCAGATAATTTACTCACCACCATGTCATCCAAAATATTGATGTCTTTCTTTGTTCAGTCGAGAAGAAATTATGTTTTTTTGAGGAAAACATTGCAGGATTTTTCTCATTTTAATGGACTTTAATAGAGCCCAACATTTAAAAATTAACTCAACACTTAACAGTTTTTTTCAACGGAGTTTCAAAGGACTATAAACGATCCCAAACCAGGCATAAGGGTCTTATCTAGTGAAACGATTGTCATTTTTGATAAGAAAAAAAATATCCACTTTTAAACCACAACTTCTCTTCTAGATCAGGTCGTGATGCGTGATGTGACCCCACGCAATACGTCATGACGTCAAGAGGTCACAGAAGACAAACGCAAAACTCCGCCCCAGTGTTTACAAATGTGTTGAAAGAGGACCGTTCCTATGTTGTTGTATGTCAACTGATACTAATTAATGTCTTTGTGTCAGTTTATTGTTTACAATGGTCCGCAAATTTGCGTTTTATATATGTAACACGTGACCTCCTACGTCACTACGCATTTACGTTAGGTTGCGCTGGATCAGACCTAGACGAGAAATTGTGGTTTAAAAGAGCATATTTTTTATTTTTCTTGTCAAAAATGACAATCGTTTCGCTAGATAAGACCCTTATGCCTCGTTTGGGATCGTTTATAGTCCTTTGAAGCTCCGTTGAAAAAAACTGTTAAGTGTTAAGTATTAAATGTTGGGCTCTATTAAAGTCCATTAAAATGAGAAAAATCCTGCAATGTTTTCCTCAAAAAACATAATTTCTTCTGGACTGAACAAAGAAAGACATCAACATTTTGGATGACATGGTGGTGAGTAAATTATCTGAATTTTTCTTTTAAGAAAATGGAATATTCCTTTAAACTTGAATATCGATCTACAGTAAATGACATAAAAATGCTTCCATCATTCATTACTTGACACTGAAATAAGTTTACGGTGTTCCAGTGTGTTTGTTTTATCTTTATGTAGAGATTTGGTGTGGGGTTTCCTCATTCGTTGGGTTTACACTCTTAATTCTGCTGAGATATTTTTAACCCAATGCTGGGTAAATATTGGACAGAACACATGTTGGGTTAATAAATAAACAAGCGTATGCTGGGTTGTTTTAATGCAATGCTGGGTTGTTTCAACTCATGGTTGGGTTAACAACAATCCAGCACAGTCCTGCAGAAATGAGAGTGTATTGTTTTATTGTTAAAGTGCAGCACACTCGAGTTTTCACTGAATCTGTCTGAAACTGTACTTTCTGTGTTTTAGCAGATGCTTCATCCTCTAATCACATTTTGTGGTGTCAACAACACTACTGTTAGGGAACACCTCTATATCGCCCCCTATTGGAAACTTTTTAGTAGTTTGAACCCAAAGACAACAATATTTCATTCTAAAACATTTTATTTTTCCAGTGTCAGTTACAATAATTCTTCCCAACAGAGACGAGGTATACATCAGTCTCAATCATGTTTTTTGTGTGAAAAGTCTTTAAAGAGCTCAGCCATCTCTTCTTTCAGTTTTCAGTTTTTCATTGACCTGCCATGCCCCCACCCCTACCTTTATACATGAAATACATTGGGTTTTTATACTCAGTTTAATTGGTTTGTCCATAGCTAACCACCCCTTAACTTATATTTTGGCCTTTTCTGATCACACTTGCTCTCTTTTTCTCCATTCCTCTGGAAAATGCTTTGGGCAACTCATGCTCACCAATGTTACTCTCAAGAGAGTCATTGTTTTACAGTATATCTCTCCAAGGAAATCTTCAGGTCTTTCCAGAAATCCCAAGTCTTCCCACTTTTCTACTTTTACTAAGGTTTTAAGCCAATGGATGGCGTATGATGTGGTACCAAATTATTAAGGTTTCGTCTTCATTTTGGACCTCAGACCTAAAATGCTTATGCCTTACCTTAAAGATTAAGCCCCAATTATCATTGCCTATTGCTTGGCACTGCTTTTGTATAATAAGACTCTTAAAATAGTTTTGGGATCAGAGACCTGATTAGGAGCCTTCTATGAATCATAATCCACGCAATATAACTCAAGACAGTTATTTCCTTTTAAAACATGCTTACTAATGGTGTTAAAATGTGAGTCTTTTTGGATGTAAAAGACTTTTAGAGGAAGTCATTATGTATTTCTTGGACATCAAAGTGTCAGTGGGACAGGGAGATAAATTGTAATTGGCCAGATCAGGTCATGCTCAATGCCAGGGTTGCCTAGAGACAGGAAACGCTTGATTCTAATTGGTTTGTCTGTCTGATGCTGTATGCCGGTGTCCTGTCCTGCATCACAGCACACGTTATTTGAGGCTGACACCAGAAGATCTGCATGACCCTCTGCTCCAGAAAGCAGACTGACGGGGAATAGATGGTAGAAGAGCTATTCATTTAGCCTTTTTGCTAAATCGACAGACACTCAATTATTGGCCAGTGCACACAGGGAGTGAAGCAACTGGGTCAGTTTGAAATAATGACTAGGGGTGGCACGGTCCATGAAAAAAAGCCGAACCGTTCGGTTCGCTTGTCTCGGTTCGGAGCGCGTGTGTGCCGCACGGTTCAACGGTTCATGGCATGCGCAATGTAGTCTCATGCCCTGTATGTGACCTCAGATAGCGTGTTTCCCTTTCACGCGAAAGAAGAGGTGACTGGTTTGGATTTAAGTACTGCAGGTTATGTTACGTGTAGAAATGGCAAGTGGGAGAGAAAAGGAAGTCTGCCTGCATTTGGAGGATGCGCCAGCGTCGTATAAGTTTGGTGTGTGGAAACATATTTTTATTTCATGTTACCTATGATGACAGCGGAAATAAAACAATAGATAGAACTGCAGTCTATGGGCTGAATGTGCTCGAACAGCTACCATTTATTTAATCTGAGGTACTGAACACTGTTTTACGTCTTTAGCGCTATTTTTAGCCTTTCATTGATAAAATTAAAGCGGCTGATTTCCGCGTAGTTTCATTTTGCTAGCGTGTGAAAGTTGCGCGATCTTATTTCAGAAATTGCCCCTCAAAGTAATCAGGACAGAAGTGGTCAAAAGTGGACAAAAGAGACGGATGTAAATATTACAGGTGTAAAGGTTATGTTTCTCTCTCGTCCACATATACTCTCAGTATTAAAGCAGCCTCTCAGTGATAAATCTATGACCTACACTGAAGTTGGCATTTTAATAAATGCAAGTTATCTTTGTGTGCTAAAAATGCACATAAAGTTCATGTAGATGGCAATACACATTCTCTTTTTTGCCAAATAAATGAAAAGCATGTTGAAATCATCAATGTCTTCCCTCTTGCTGTATCAAAATCTCATCTGGCTTTCCTCAGAGATGGTCCCAATAATGTGCTTAAAGTCAAATTCAGTTTGTGATTACATGATATAACTTTTTTAATACTGTATCCTAAATTATGGATAATTAATACATTCATAAGATAATACATTTCTGGAGTGTTAAAAATTTAAAGAAAAAATAACAACAAGAACCGTACTGAACCGAGAACCGTGACCATAGAACCGTGATACGAACCGAACCGAGGGTTTTGTGAACCGTGCCACCCCTAATAATGACACAACAGAAGCTGTATAGCAGAGGCTACGTCCTGAGGTGTGGTGCACATGAGTAACATCTACTAAACAAAAAGGCATTCGGTAACAAATTTAAGCTACACTATAAAAATGCTGGGTTAGTTTCAACCCAGCGTTGGGTCAAAAAGGGACAAACTCAGCTGTTGGGTTCAATTAACACAGAAAATGTTTATATTAACCCATCATTTTACGTTAAAACAACCCAGCATAGATTAAATTACAACCCAACTGGCCCAATTATCATTGCCTATTGCTTGGCACTGCTTTCGTATAATAAGACTCTTAAAATAGTTTTGGGATCAGAGACCTGCCTAATCCACGCAATATAACTCAAGACAATGCTGGGTTAGTTTCAACCCAGCGTTGGGTCAAACCCAGTGTTGGGTCAAAAAGGGACAAACTCAGCTGTTGGGTACAATTAACACAGAAAATGTTTATATTAAAGGAACAGTATGTAAGAAATTTTTATCAATTAATCATAAAATGGGCCTGATATGTCACTAGACATTAAGAAATCATTTTCATTTCAAATACTTATATCACTGACAACAGTGGTCTGGCCAGGATATTGTCATTAAAAAAGTGGAGTTGCAGCCCTCAACTGATGTTTATGTTGTTATTTTGTGTATTGGCCACTAGTTGTGTGATTGCAGTACCAGTTTTAGCCACAAGTTTTGTGATTGCAATACCAGTTTTTGCCACAATCCTACATACTGTTCCTTTAACCCATCATTTTAGGTTCAAATAACCCAGCTTAGATTAAATTACAACCCAACAGGTTGGGTTTGTCCCCCCCTGAACCAAGGTTTGAAAATAAAAAAGGATAGAAGACCGGTAATTGCATTATCTGTAGCCATATTCCTATAAATAATCAACCCATAAAAACTTTTCTTGTATTTCATACTTATAGTAGGCTGCTTATATTCTCTCTCTTAGTCAATGCCTCATTTGAAGAGTGCTCATGACAAATCAAAGCACTGTGCTCTGGATACTGGTTAAAATATGTTTTGTGTCATCATTCTGATCCCCTACCCCCACTGTCCTATAATAAAAAACACCAAACACAAAAACAGACACATTTAAATACATTTAGACAAATAGCAATAAATATAAATAAATGTAAATAATCCATAGAGAAAACATGAAGTACCCAGAACATAATGCCACCAGGACACTAGTGCAAAAACAAAAGGTAAAAAATTAAAGTTATTAAAATGTGAAAATAATTTTTTTTTTAAGTTTGTTGATGCTTTTTGCCTCTGGATTATTTACCTTAATTTTTTTTTAGATTACATTTGTGTTATATATTTTATTTGTGTAGGCCTATGTGTTAAAGTACATCAGGCTGTCTGTGGATTGTTTTATTCTCAGATGAAGAGCCGTTGTGCAATATGCGTTAATAACTTAATATTTTGTGGAAGCCGTGGTGTGCTGACTGTCTTTTCTGCTTTAGAGAAACAGTTAAACATAAAAATTCATGTAAAAGTGCACATTTATGGGTATATTTTATAGCATCTAAAATAATTGTTTAAAACTTTAAAGCAACACTATGTAGTTTCCATGTAAAAATGACTTACAGCTCCCCCATGTGGTTGAAAAGCGCAACAGTGCCTGGTATCAGACACTCTTCTGCAGGCAGGGGAAGGGGGGGCTGTGTTTCCTACACTCCACCACCACTTTCAGAGTGTGCTTGTAGCAGCTAGGAGGCTGCTCAGGTTGCAGTAACAGTACAATTTGTCCAGTTAAAAGTTGTTCTATCAATGAAATAATTTCAGAGCAGTGTTTCCCATACATAGGCTCTACTTGGGCGCTGCGCCCAGGTAAATTGCGACCCGCCCAGGTAAAAAAAAATCACTTTACGAATTTCCGTATTTTCTGAACTCGACTGGATGACCCGTGTTTTGGAGAGAGAGAGAGAGAGAGAGAGAGAGCGCGAAAGAGAGAGCGCGAAAGAGAGAGCGCGAGAGAGAGAGCGCGAGAGAGAGAGCGCGAGAGAGAGGTGGGGGTCGGGTGACCGTGAAGATGATGCACGCGTCATAAACTCATCATCCAGCGCGGCAAACTGGATCAACTGCAGCAGCACATACGGAGCAGCCAGGGAACATACTGCGACCAAAATGGTCGCATATGCTTATGTGCATATGTGTTTATAGCATCTAAGTTGGCTTCATTTTGCATGCAAGCACGTTGTGTCTCTCCGGTTGAGTGTCCGTTCACGTGCTCTCTGTTTCTCAATGAATTGGGCGCGACGCGAAGCAACCTCAGTGTCACATTGTATCCTTTCATGTTTCTGAACTTGAGCAGAGTTTTACCATTAGAGGTCTTTCTTCACTGAGGACGCGGGACCCGTACGGTTCCGGGTTTATATTTTAAATGGTCAGATGGGTCCGGGTCGGTCCTAGTTCATTACTTCGGGTCCCAAGTCTGATTAATATTGTGTGTAAAACCCGAGTCGATCGGAGAACGGCCGTGAGCGCTACCGTGCTAAAGCTCGAGTGCTGTTTTAGCGTGCCTCCGGTTTCTATGGCGATAGCAACTGGCTCTTGTCACGACCACGCGCCGCTTCATTTTCTTTATCCCATTTTTTAATAATCTTACTATTAATAGACAATATCTTTACTAAAATCTAAACAGTTTGCACAGAGATTGTAGCAAAAAGCAGTGCTAATACTGAATGAGCAAAGCTCTAGCTGACTCAGGATATAAAAAACGCAAAGCTGTAATGTAAAGTCTGTCATCGGGACAGCAAGTAGACTTTTAAATCTGAAATAATGAGTGGATTAAGCTTTTTTTAATCGGCAAAAGAGAAATAGAAAGCAGAAGCAGTAAAAGTGCCTATCTTATAGAAGTTATTAACATTATAACATCAGTCACATTTATAATCTATAGACCTGCACTGTCTATATAGGCTATAGTATACATAGTATTGTATATAATTGAGTTTGATAAAAGGGGTCATCAAATTGCTTCATATATCAGTGCAAAAACAAAGTGTTTTCGTGGTGCTTTGACAAACAGTGTCAGCTTTGTTTATGGCAAAAAAAGTTTGGGGTGGTTAGATTAATGAACTATAATGTGAAATTAATATGAATGTTTTATAAATCAAAGTATTGTGTTGTGTCACACATTATTAGTTCTTTGTTACATGTATAGTAGACCATTTTTTGTCGGTGGATAATAATGATTGCCCTTTTCACCGGCTACCACCACAAGTAAATTTCAGATCTGTGGGAAACACTGCAGAGACATTCTTTAAAGGTAAAAAAACTACATAGTGTTGCTTTAAAACAGCAATTAACTTGGGCTTTATTGAGATTTAATAGCACGGAAAAGCAGTAAAATTAGATACAGATAGAAAAACAGATATTTATGCTGCATAGTACTTGGTTCTGTTGTATACATCTGAGATGAATTACCTCCAGCCTCAAACTGCTGTTTTGTGAATATAGCTAATGTATAGCTGTTAGCTTTATCCTATAACAATGTGTATTTAACAAAATATAAGAGTTACGATTTGCTATTGACCTGGCTTACGTATCACATCACAGGCAAAGCGATAGTGTTTTTCCTTTCTTCTTACATTTTTGTAGAACCCAAAAAATCAGCTTATGAATACTGAAAATGGAAATAGATGTGTGCAATTTGGTTGTTGGCTGTCACAATCTGCAGACTCAAAGAATCCTTACACATTTATTTGAATCTTGGATCTATGGGGCCATGCGACATCTGCACATCTGGCCACAGTAAGTGGAATGTATGAATGTATGATTGCAATAAAAACACAAACATATTGAATAAAATTAAGCGAGAAACATCTTTGCATGTCATGTCTCGGTTGACCATTTGTAATTGTAAACAGTGGCAGCAGTACAAAACATAGTTTAACCTCATATCAACTTGCATGCATTGCACTTATATAGTTTTATATTGCAACAGCAATAGAAAAATTCAAGGCAGAGAAAAATTCAACACATTTGTGAGTGTCTGCTTCAGGTCTGCAAATCTAATGTAGCAGGTGGGTGAGGTTTTCTGCACCCTCCTGTCATTTATGCTAGAGCGACACAGACTGTGAATGTGGTGGACTTTCTTTATCATCATTTTTTCCACTTACATTTTTACTCTTGCTACTTGTCTTGTGTTATTTCTTTGACATGTAATATCCCACTTCAAAAAAAAAGTTAATTTCTGTTTATGTAAATGTGTGTTTTTATATTATGTAAATAGTTTATGTGATGTATTTTGTCCTAGATGAAATGACAACCTGACATTCAAATGTACAGCCAAGACTTAATGTATAGACATACATACTGTATACAGTGCACTTGTCCCATCATCTGTGCTTTTCATGTACATAAACACCTGTCTGCTGTTTTGTGATCTCTCTGAACTTTTACATTTACAGATCACATTAGTCTACAGTAGAACTTCTTTAAAACGCTTTAAATCTTCCCAACCCCCTCCAGTCTGACATAGTAAGTCATAAAGATAAAGGCTGAAGGTGCTTTCCCACCTGTTTAGACACAGACAAAGCTGCCTGCTTGCTAACATGCTCAATATATAGGTACATAGGAAGTAATTTCATTGCTAACAAGATTCCTGTAGGTTTATGATTTCTCTTATTAGTTAAGATTATTTACATAATCTAATAGATTTATTTAAATTAAAAGTGCCTAATGTTTATATATTTCAAATTTATTCAAGGATGCAACAATAAGTTTACTATAGACCGTTTCAGCAGTAACAACATAAACAAGCGGCTGTCGCGGTCCGCACGTAACTTCCGGTAAACTCCGCTAAGAATAAATAACAACAAAGTTCTTTAAACGTAGTTTATTTATATAACAAGCAAAACACATAGATTACCTAGGAAACCAAAACATTTTGTTATTTTCGACGAGGAATTTGTTCAAGAGATCAGTTTAGCAACTAGTCAGACCATTAAAAAAACGAAACCGGAAGTAAGGTTCGGATCCAGACGTGTATCACGTGCGTACGATGAAACCGTCTATACTTTGCTTAAAGTGTGTGCTGTGCAAGCTTATGAGAAATTGCTCTCTGTGTCTTTAATTTTTAATCAGTTTAGTATTATTTGTTTGTCTTTACTCTTAGAAATAAAGGTGTAAAGAAATAAAATAAAATTGTGTACAAAGGTGTACTTTGTGCCGTGCATATTAGTACATCAAAGGTAAAAATTGATACCAAATGTATACATGTATGAACATAAAGGGTACCACCCTATTGACAGCTCTTGTACCATTTATTTTCTCAGAGTGTATGAAAAGTAAATTTTTGTGTTTTTTTATCTGATCCAGGTATAACATTTGACAGAAAAAGGTTTCTTTGGAAAAACAAACGACAGACAAATGGCTAATGATACAAATTATGTTTATTGTTATTATTGTAGGTTTGTGATCATGTGATCACATGGTTATAGCTCAGATTGATTTGTGTGCATATTTACTTAGTGTCAAAGGATTAAACCAAAGACTTATTTTTTAAAGAAAGGTATTTGTTATTTTCCTGTCTAAAAATTGAAATCCTTCAATGAATTCAGTTTAGTCTAAAACTTATATCACTCTCAGAAAAAAGATACAAGAATATACAAAAGTTGTCAATGGGGCGGTACCTTTTCTAAAAGTAGATTATTGTACCTAAAAGTTGCATATTGGTACCTTAGAGGTTCTGTATCTGTACCAAAATTGTACATATTAGGACCTATTTAAAATGTGCCATCCCAGTGACAACTTTTGTACCTTTTCTCTGAGAGTGTGTGGGGTAAATTCACTTAAATACTTAAGCTCTGACTCTGTCTGCTATGATTTAAAATAAATACATTATGTCCACCTTAGGTTATTTGAGAGCCTATGCAACTCGATCGAATGAAAACAGCATTCCATTTTATTCTTTCAAAGATCACTGTACCGCCTCTCATCCTGGTGCAAGCTTTACAAGCATGTGTCATGTGTCTGTCTACCCAGCTTTTGCCACACCAAAGCAACTGCCTTTATTGTGGGGTTTTTAAAAAAGGAACCGGCTGAAAGGGGCATTGACTGCACAGACACAGTCAACGTAGAGTTGAAAGTCACAGTTAGTGTAACAGTCATTTCATTAATAATTGCCGCTCAATACTGGATTAACTTTCGAGGAAGAGACACACCTGGAAGGGCTGGTGCAAGTGTGTCTGTCTGTACAGTAATCCCCCAGCTTGTTCAGGAAAAATTCCACAAATCTCAACCACACCTTTCATATCTGTCTAATATGTTAGGAAATAATTTGAACAGACTAGGTGAAGTGTCCCTGTTTGACCAGGAAACAGAAAGCGTGTCTGATATTCCAAACTATTGGAAATATCTGGATGAGCAGGTAAGTATAAAAGTACATCATCTTATTCTCACCTTTTGCATTCATTATTATCATCATGGCTTTTCCTCTGCACTTAGTTCTGGCTTCTTTCACTCACAATCATGCTGCCCTCAATCACAAAACCGTGGTGAGCAGAATGAGGTCATCATTAAGAGTCTGTGATGAGAAACGGCAACACTCTCTCTCCCTATTCTTCAGCAGCAATTACGTCTGACGGAGAGAAACACGCTACCATTCCGATCAGTGTTAACGTGATTCAACATTTATTTCAAAAACTAATCCTTATTTATCGCCCCGGCTGAAGCGTGCAGACACATGTAGTTAACAATTAATTTTATTATCGATATGAATCATATTTCCCGTGGAGTTGTTCGGTGCACAATATCCCAAAGACTGTGGAAACATCTTAAAATGTCTGCATTCACTTCGATATGTCTTAAACATGTCGGATGTTATTTGGTTGTCAGGTAAAGCCTGTACTTCAGTCAATGATTCAAATGGCCAATTCATAGTTTTTTAATCAAACTTTTTACTGGTTGTAATGTATGCAGTGTTGATGAGTGTTGGTTGTGTTTTACGTAGACAGTGCAGTTATCGTTCAGAAGAACGACTTTTGCTTTAGGTGATATGGCACAGGCCACCAGCAACCCAGACTTATTAAACAGATAGTATCAGTGTCCTCGGGTCAAATGGCAATTGAACAAAGCATGCGGATGATTTACCATAACTTCTTATGCACTTATTTGCAACCTCAATATTTTCACTTAACTGCATCTATGTTTTCCTGTCCATCCTCCTTTCAAAGCTGACAGGGGGTTTGTCATCTCCATTCCACTTTTGGAGATTTTTAAGAATGAAATGTTCTCTACATACAGACCACAAAGAGTATTTTAAATCCAACAAACCGTCCAATGCCACTGAATACGATTCAGGATAAATACAATTACACAAGTCAAAAAAACAGCAGATATAAAGCTGTCCTTAAAAGTGTGCCCTGCGTGCTAACACCCACAGCTATTCAAATATTATCATTATATGGAGGTTAAAGGCATGTCATGGATTTTCTCAGCCTTAAGGAATTTCTAGACTTTTTATGCCACTGGCTGATATGTGAGAAAAATCAATATAAAAATGCCATTGATAACCACTTTTTATCCATCTTATAGAATTCTGCTCTTTCCAACAGCGCCCTTTGCCCCTTAAATCTCTGTTAGAACTGTGAACGGCACTTATTTGCGCATCCCTAAGACTCACTTCTTCCTTCCACTGTGTTGGGATGACCTGGGGCTCGGCTGTCTTGCCTTGGCCTTGAGAGGACTGAGACTGTGTTTAAGTAGAGGGAGCGGCCAAGCGAGGCAAATAAAAGTCTTTACACACTCCGAGACGGAGTTCAGTTGGAACCTCAGGTACGTGATTGTGAAATTCCCCAAGTTCCACTCCCTGCCGTCCATAACAAAAAGAGCTGCCTGAAATTGAGGCTAAGTGTCCCTCTACACAATGTTTGTCCTTAAGACTGTTTCGCTAAAACACTGGCTTAGAGTCATTCCCAAAGGATTAGTCATTTGAGTCGGCACATAATCTTGTATGAGTTCCACATTAAACGACATTGTGTTTGTTTATAGGATGTATTCAATCTGCACTTACATCCACATACTTGCAGTGTATAGCCAGATTTTGGCCCACCCTTTGTCTTAAAGCTGAAACTTGTAAATGATGACCATAAAAAGTAGTGTCTACATAATTATGAAGTCTATAAACAAATTGAGAAAACAATTATAGTATTGTACACAATACACATTGGAAAACACTAATAGAACGAAGAGTGAATTAGGAAAATTACAAATGCTGTACCACAGCAGGACTTATGTGGGTATCCCCTAACTTTCTATTTACAAGATAGAAATCAAGCAATTGATTACTTACAAAATGAGTTCATATGAAGAAAGTTATAGTACATAATGTCATCCTATAGTATGGGTGTCTAACCATAATAAACCATTACTGGTACATTAGTACAATCTACACAGGTCATACTAAAAAATAGACAACTGGTCATAAACTAATGAATTAGGGCATAAAGTAACTTCCATGTAACTTTTTGCGTGAACTCGGGGGAAGCATGTGAACTAACATTACTTCAGTTGCATGTCATGAGTTACTAAAGTTATTTTACAAAAGTGGAGCTGGATTTAAACTCAACCTTTTTTAGAAAATCTTAAAACTGCATAATTTTTGTTTTATAATTTTCAAATTGCACCAAGGTGATCTTTACATGGGAGGATTCTGGCACACGTATGATCTAAACTTTGTACACTAACAGAAGGACCCTACACGTTTACTTCTAGATGCATGCTGCAAGTGTTTTTGTGAGTTTTTAGCTTTAAAACTTGAAATTACTGTAAAACATGACAGCCTAGTTTAGTTGCATTTACTTTTTTTCTATTTAAGTAAAATAATCATTGAAAATGTTTGTACGTTTCAAAAAAGTTTAATTTAAAGTTACACATGGTCTTACCTGTGAGTTGAAACAAAGCATATCTTTATTTAACTCACATTTTTAAGGCAGCAGGTGAACTTTCGTTTCTAAGTTTTAAGATAATAGTTTACAGCGTACTAGACTGATTTACAGATTTTTTTGTTTAGAAACCCAAATCTAAACAAATAATAAAAACAATGTAAAGGAGTTGTAACTGCTAGAATGAATTTCCAACTTAACAACAACAAAATGCACTGTAAAAAATTATTTGCTGCCTTAAAATTTTTGGTTGAATCAACTCATATTCACAAATCATGTCAACTTACTATTATTTATCCTGACAAGAGTTGAGTTTTTACAACTTAAAAAATTAAGTTGACTTCTTTCAACTATATTTTATAAGTTATTGCAACTTATTTCTTGTCAAGATAAATAATAGTAAGTTATAATGACTTGTAAATTTGAGTTGATTAAACAGAAAAATTTAATGCTGCAAATAATTTTTACAGTGAGAATCTACCAGTTATCATCTTTTTATGTTTTAAGACGGTGAAACAGACAAGCTTTTCATGTTAGGCATGTTATGACATCTTGACCTCTCTTTGCTAAATGTGGTTTTGATCCTCATATATCATCATTATTTTGTGGCATTTCTGAAGTGCAGACAAAACTTTGCGCACCTAAAAACTAAAACAAACAGGATAACAAATTGTCTATGTCATGCTCAATTGAACAAAACGCCTTTAGCAGGGGCCCTACTTTTCTTAATGTATTTCACAAGACAAGCAGCCACCATCTTTGATAGAGCATTCTGGAAAATGTGTGAAACAAGAGAAAATAAGACAATAAGAGACATACCTTACCCGCTGCTATGGGCCAAGGAACACAGTGGTTACCATGGCTTAATCTGTCATTGAAGTGGACTTTGAGGGGTGACAGGGTTTTTGCGAGCTGATCTTTCTCCCAAATAGACAGCTTAGCATTTGTGTGCACAGGAAGAGCCCATTCCAATATCTCAAATAAGTTGTGCTGGGCAGAAGATCCAACTTAATCTCTCTCTCTCTTATACCAATGGAATGGCTGCTGAAAGTAATGAAGAAATATTTAATTATAACCTAATGAATCTAAACTGTCTTGGCGTTGTTTGACATTAACAATTAAGACAACAATTAAGAAAATATAAAAAAAGTAAATTATCAAGAAATTGTTGAACCTTTGAAAACATCACCCAGACACAATGCTGTTATAAATAGCAATGCAGTAAATTAGCTAATAATTAATTTTAAACTTTCAACTACTCTCTATAGTCCATATAACAAGGGAATGTATGTTTAACAAGTTATCAACTTCACAGTTATACGAGATACAATGAATAAAAATGTCATTGAGACGAAGACTACTGTAATAAAAAATTTTGTAAAATATTTTTAGCAGTATTGCAATAAATGTTAGTATTCTTAATTTTTCATTATTCATTTTGGTTCATGATGTTTATCAAAGTCGCATATTTATTCATTTGTAGCAAAAGTTGCAATGTATGAAAAGAGAATAAATTATGAAAATGTATTTCCAAAAGTGTCACATATGAATGAAGCTTATGCATCACATTAGGCACACATGTACTAATGTCGCAGCCTCAGAAACAGAAGCAGGAAAACCCGATGCGTTCAGATGTCACCTTGTCCCTCCCCTGAAGCCCACCTACTTTAAAGATTTTTGCACTTCTGTTTAGTGGGATAACATCAGAAGGGTTCGTCCTGTGGAGCCAATCAGGTCCCTCCCTACCTCAGATCGTAGCTATAATACATAGGAGTAAAGAGGCTTCTCGCATAAGTGGCCGTGGCTTCAACTAACGTTTTGATTTCGAGGTCAGTCTTACCTTTCCCATCCGCGCCGCAAACCTCCGATGCGCTCCATTATCACGCGCACATTTCCGCACCTGTCACGGTAGGGGACACGCTTAAAGTGAACCGGAGGAGGAGACGGCAAGGACATCGCTGGAAATCCGCGCATTGATAACGCAGCACGAGAGATCCCGGTAGACGGACTGCACGGGGCGCTCTGTAAAACACCGCATCCCGGGATTCGCGCGACATTCACCGTGCCAAAATGCGGCTTATGACGAGACTGGTGCTGGTGTCTTTTCTCAGTCTGTCCTTGGTGCTCTCCGGACTGGCCTGTGGTCCTGGCAGAGGCTACGGCAGAAGAAGACATCCGAAGAAGCTGACACCTCTCGCATACAAGCAGTTTATACCTAATGTCGCGGAGAAGACCTTAGGAGCCAGCGGCAGATATGAGGGCAAGATAACCCGCAATTCAGAGAGATTTAAAGAACTTACTCCAAATTACAATCCCGACATTATCTTTAAGGATGAGGAGAACACAGGCGCGGACAGACTCATGACACAGGTAATACCTTTAACACAGATTCCCGGAGCACATCTTTCTGGCCAAGCATAAAAAGTACTGTTCGTAAAAGGATGATGAATTACACTTTATTGGCTCGATTTTGCAGCAGTCTTGAGCCTTTAATAAAGCTGTGCGAGAGACAGGACCGGCTGCTTGCCTTGCTCACCCGTATTGTGAAAGGTTGCTTGAAATATTGATGTGGCTTACTGTGCGCATCTACACATTTAGCCGCGCTGAGATATAAGACACGTGTGTTATAATATGTGAATATTCATGCATAATCTAGCCTACCAAATAGATACAGTATCTGGTTTTTAGAAACTGTGATGGTTGAGAATGTGTCAAACATAGATGGAAATTAAACAGTGTTCCGTTATATCACCGTAGCACGTCGCAGCGTTTGCTTATCAGGGCATGAAAATACTGACATGCCTAGAAGGATGCTCATAAAATTGTTACTACTTTTTAATGGGCCAGGACGGTGCCACTTAGTGACGGATTTTAAAGAGAGACACATCTTCATACTTTTATGTTGTGCAGTGCCTAGCTTATTATGCAGCAGTTTGGTCATCTGTAGGCAAATATTTTACACTCTGCGATGCTGACTAATTATTTGTTGTGTCTAAGAAACAGCAATTGACGCATTTTTGAAATAAGTTTTTATGTAATACTCCATAATACTTTTGGGAATACAGCAACTTTAAAATAATTATTTTTAAGAGACATTTTAGATTAAATGCTGCAAAACGGCTCTTCTCTCTTTTTTAAATAGCCTACCGGTCTAACGCAAATATCTATTTTATGCTTAATGCGAGACACATGGGTTATAGTTGCTTTGAAATTTTTTTTTCTTTTACATTTTTTTATAGCGTTTTTACCCACAACGCTGCCCTTTATATTTTTTAAAGATATGTAGGCCTTTGAAAAGTCAGACGCTTCGGGAATAGTTGTCTGTCCTCAACATGGCTTTCCACTCTCGTCGCATTAGCAGGGATCATTTGAACTTCTGACCCTTGCCAATGACAAGGAAGAATTGGATATATATTTGAAATACATTGCTGCAGGGTGTGTATTTGTTTAAAGCGTGATTTACAAACAGTAGAAAATACCTATTGTACATCTCTCTGTTAGAGAGAGATGCTTTGTAGTTCAAAGTCTTAAACATTAGTTTGCTGAATGTGCGCTGTCAAGTGAATTTACACGCGCCACGCAGGTGCATTATAAAGTTTCCCCTTTTCTGCTCCTTAAAAAAAGATGAAACCCTCGTCTGCTGTGGTTTCCTCAGATGTTTATCAAACTACACTTAAGGTGAATATGATTATAAGCGCGAGATGACTCGCGGGCACACACTGCCGTTATAAAATAGCCAAGGAAAGCTACTCTTGAAATCTTCAAACATGAACGCTCTGGGCTTTCATTGAAGTTAACGAGGTGTCCCGTACGTGTCGGAGAAGCGCAATCGATTTTAAGAGATGGTTTGTTGGTTAAGCATCTTGCAGTGAATTAGATTTGTCGGGTCTGCTTGCGAAATTAGCCGTAACGGTGAGGGCATCTAGTTGGTTGTTTGCTCTGACATGTAGCTGATAAGTGTTTTCCCTAAAACAGTTCATTTTGGGAGGAGATTAGAAGCCGACTGTGACCGGGCGGCTTGTTGAACAAACCTCGTGTGGAGCACAAAGTGGCGGCGCAGGGGTTCCCGCTGCGCTTCATGGTGGCTGAACAGAATTTGGCTTGCTTTGCGGCACACGACCCAATGAATTAATAAAGAGTTTAGGCTTCACGGCTCTTCAGTCCCAGGCAGTTGTGCTCTGAATGTGCCAGGTTGCATCTTTTGGCCCCTTATTTCTATTTTCCTCTATCATTTGAGTGCTACAAGTGCTGTAGACAACATAAACTGCAAATATAAACGCTGCAGCTATTGGAAATGTTTTATTTTTGAGGGGTTCCAATATTATTCTGTCATTTTATATTACTTGTATTACATATATTCCACAAATGTAACAATGTCAGTCTAGCTGGCTATATGAGGATATCTGTCTCTATGAAGGAGAGTAAGAGAGACGCCTGCTTTTTGGTGGTTTGACAGATTGATAACCAGACTTTAGACATATGTTTTATGTTTAAAAGTCAGTTAACTAAAAGCTGACCATATGGACTATACCTCATATTTTAATATATAATGAAATACAGCTCAGTGTGTCTGTAGATGCATATCAAAGTTTTTTTCAATGATAATTAGAAGGCCAGGCAGATTGGTGATTGTGTTTTGGGGAAGGGTAGCCTAGTATAGAAATTAATTTGGATGTTATTAGATTAAGGATTGTGTGTGTGTGTGTTTTTAGGAAACGGACTTATACAATTGGAAAGTGAGCAAAGTGAGCGAGTCAAAGCTAGAAAGGCCCATGTGTGAATTATTATAGGTATTCATTTGGCTTAGTGTCACAATTTGCAAGCATATTTTGAATAGATTTTATATAACCTCTGAAAGAGTGTCGATTAAGCAATCACATCACGTCCCTTGAGCAAACCTGTGCTGCAAGAATAATGAGTAGTTGCTTCTCCCCTTGGATGCAGTGAAAGAGTCTTTTGTGGTGTTTTATTTGACATATTGGTTAAGTGTTGGGAAGAGTTGTCCTGGAGAAGGCCAAGCATCTCAACACAAGGTCCCGGGAAAGGTTAGTGGGTGCACCGCCCCAAACATAGCCTAATATTCCGCATCATATACATGAACTTTTGATCTCTTTTTGATTAAACAAGAAATACTGCAAATCACTTAATAAAAGACATCATCTGCCGTTTTAGCTGATCATTGTGGTGACATTGTGTTGTCCTTTGAATGCGTTTAAGAGAAAGGGCCCTGATGCAGTTACACCTTTCCATGGCTGGATCTATATGCTTAAGATCGGTGAAGCGAAAGCAAGAACTTATCAATTTTTCATTAAGCTCTTGGGACAGAATATCCTTGCATGCAAGACTGAATTATTTTCAGTGTAAACACGGTTTCTCATAGACTTGAGCAGTAGAATAATTTGTCTGGAGATATTGATCAGATTGAGTACAAATTTTGCCATAAAGAGCTGGGATCCTAGCAGGTTGCTTGGATTGGAGCAATTTACTATATGTTGTTTTTTGATGTGATGTTTTTTGTTGTATTATTTAAAATGCAGAATTAATATAAATATTGAATCAATAAGTTAATTTTTCTCTCTCTATCTATCAGAGATGCAAAGATAAGCTGAATTCACTGGCCATCTCTGTAATGAACCAGTGGCCAGGGGTTAAGCTGCGTGTAACCGAAGGCTGGGATGAAGATGGTCACCATTTTGAGGAATCACTCCATTATGAGGGAAGAGCTGTTGATATCACTACCTCTGACCGAGACAAGAGCAAATATGGGACTCTCTCACGGTTAGCAGTGGAGGCTGGATTTGACTGGGTCTATTACGAGTCCAAAGCTCACATCCATTGCTCTGTCAAAGCAGGTAAGACCATGGTGGACTGAATAGTATGCTAAATTTACTGCATGTATTATTTCTCAATCCATTTAAAACAGGGTCACATGCATAAACAGTTTTTGAATACTAGCTTTTATAGAGTTTATATCAAGAGAAGCACAGCTGTTAATTTATTACTGGAAAAAAGTCTACTATTTTTTTATGAATAACTAGCTGTAAAAAAAGAAAATGCTAACTAATTTGACAAATGTATTTATTTTGACCAGTTGAACTTATTTCATTTAAGTTAGGTAAAATCAAACGATTACAAATTGTTTTAAGATTACCTTGCATTTAAATTTTACACAACATAAATAGTTTTATAAGATAATATGCTGTGGGTTATAAAGACGGAGAAAGACTTGCCAGCCTATATATTTACCGATCTTACATCGCCCCACTCTGTCCCTTTGAAGGAAGCGCTTATCTGCTCATCACAAAATCACTCACCGACCCAAAACACGACCACAGCACTTACTAGACAGCTATGTGTTCAAATTGAGGATGTCTTTACACGCGCGCTTGTAAAAATAAGCGGCATCACTTGCTTAAATACAATTTAACACCTGGTATCCGAAACCATTCGTTTTTATTTTCTACTTTTAGAAAATTCTTATTTTATAAGCTTACGGTAATTAAATGCATCTCCTGACTACGCTGAAACATATTAGTAAAAGCTTATAAGTTTTAAAATCTTTCATTTTAAATTCTAAACACATTTACAAATACATTAAAAGGCTTTCTTGCTCGCCCAAATCTGTTTCTCCGTTGTCACCATCTTATTTCATGCCCGAGAATCTTATGAGAGGATTAGACTCTTCTATAGCTCTGTTTACCCATCCAAGAGACTGGAATGTGAAGGGTTCCCACAAGGCCCGAATTATTGTCATTAAGCCTGACAACGGAGAGCATGATGGTTTAAAAAAATGAAAGGAAAGAAGAAGAGGGCATTGATTGACTACCGCTAGCATTTCTAATTTACATTCAAATCTACACCATTAGAGCCTTGGAAAAGTGTCTCGGCTGAGTAAATACTATTTGAGCCTGCTTGGGGTTTTCTCATTCTTCAGCAGAGGACGAGTATAAGTGTGAATTGTCACATGGAGGTTTCTGCACCTGAGCAAATATGAAAGAGGCGCAAGGGAAGGCACAAGTGTCCTTTTCCAAGAGTGCTCTGCACACAAGCAGCATTAGAATGACAATGTCTGGCCTTTATTGGTTTTTAATTAGACCAGTCCAAGCTCTTTCCTCCTTCATCTCAAACAAAGACATTGTTTTGGGGAAAAAGCTTGCGAATTACAACCTAATTCCTGGTGCTACGTTTTCTTTTTTGTTTATTCAGACTTTTATATGTGAAGTGGGCTGATAGCGTTTTTGAAATCTTTTTGGTTTTATACTTTTCTTTCAACTGTATTATGGCAGACCTAGAACTATATTTTAATTTACATATATGCATTTGGTAGACGGTTTTATTCATAACCATACATTTCTCTCAGTTTGATGGCTGTAATCGAACCCATTGCATTTGAGTTTTTAACCAAATTAGCTACAGGAGCTTTAGTAGCTTATATTCAAAACTACTATAAAAAATTTATATTTTAAGGCTTATTTGATTTACACTATATTTCGTTTATTTCCTACAAATGCTATGAAAACCGTTTATTCCATTCAAACCAGTTTGTACATTGGGTGCTATTTATCTCGACAGAAAACTCAGTTGCTGCTAAGTCCGGAGGCTGTTTCCCAGGTTCGGCTTTGGTCGCATTAAAAGACGGGAGGCAGAAGGCCGTGAAGGACCTGAGACCCGGTGACAAGGTGCTGGCGGCGGACAGCGCGGGAAACCTCGTCTACAGCGACTTCATCATGTTCACAGACAGAGACACGACGACGCGACGTGTGTTTTACGTCATAGAAACAAAAGACGCCGCCGAAAAGATCATGCTCACCGCGGCTCACCTTCTTTTTGTCCTCGACAACTCCACGGATGATCTCCACACCATGACCGCCGCCTTTGCCAGCTCTGTCAGACCCGGACAAAAGGTGATGGTTGTTGATGATAGCGGTCAACTTAAATCTGTCATCGTGGAGCGGATATACACGGAGGAGCAGCAGGGCTCGTTCGCACCAGTGACCGCCCATGGAACCATTGTGGTCGACCGAGTACTGGCGTCCTGTTACGCCGTCATAGAAGACCACAGTCTCGCACATTTGGCCTTCGCGCCAGTTAGGCTGTTTTATCACGTGTCTTCTTTCATATTTCCTAAATACTTCACCAGTAAGTCCAATGCGACTTTACAACATGAGGGAGTTCACTGGTACTCTAAACGCCTTTATCAGTTGGGAACGTGGCTTTTGGACAGCCACAAGCTTCATCCTTTGGGGATGTCAGTAAACTCAAGCTGAAAAGCCTCTTGTGGAAATAAAGCAAGAAATCACATAATGTAGGATATAAGACAATATTAGTACAAGAGAGAATGAAAGAGAGAAAGAAAGAGAGACAAATGCCCTAAGCGGAGAGGTGGGATATTTATTACAATGACTTTAAAAGTTGTCATTTTCAAAGAATTAATGGAGCCTTAAAAGTTTTCTTTGCATTATTTATTCTCGCGTGAACTCAGGCTGGTGGCACACAAACGGAATCTAAAGCGGTGTGATCAGCCAGTGGTGCCGAATCTATTTTTGTATATCTTCTGTAAACTGGAAAAAGACAATAAAGAAGAGATAATGTAAGAAAAAACTGAATGAAAAGAGAAACTGTCATGAAAGGTTGTAACATTCTGTGCATATGTGCAAATGACTGTTATATTTTGGGGGTAAGCAAACGCCGTGGGGCTCCAGAAATTATATTTTTATACACAGAATTGTACATTAGATTTTGACCGATCGTTACCTAATCACTTTTCGTTTTTTGAAATAGTGTAATATACGAGAATATATTTTAATTTAAATAGTCTTGTGCTGTTTTTGTTTAGATTTTTTATTATTTTGTCATTGTTTTTGTTGTCAGAATGGGACAGACAGCCTCTATTTCAAGGAATATAAGTCATTCGTTACTTATTTCTGGTCTCATCGTTTTTTGTATTTCTTTTGAGAAAATACGAAATGCACATTCTGACAAAGACAGTAACGACGATAGTCCCACAGTGGAGAGAAAAACGTTTTCGTTAAATAAATTAATAAGTAACTACTGTAAATTACTAAAATGTATTTTTCTTTTCATATTTTGTAATAGGTAAATAGTTTTATAGAAATAAAATGCAGCTGATGCACAGTTTGGATAGCATATGACTGAGTGGCCATAACAGCCTATACCTTTCATTAAGGCAAGGTGTCAGGAAATGTATAGAATTTATTATTTATATGTTTATTATAAAATGATATAAAGAAACTATTTCAACTGCTCGCTGTTGTTTTCTTTCCTTTCAGAATATTTTTCCATTACGTAAAAACTGAATTTCCTAGTAATTTCAGTTAATAGAAATGTAATATTTTATGTTGATTATTTAAATTACCAACTCTCATTAATATTATTATTGCTTTTATTTAAATAACTGGTTCCTAATGCCAATTGATATTATTTCAGAAGTAATTATAATTATTTTGTCAGCCCTTATGACGTGGAAAAGAATAAACTATATGGCTTACAGTAGATAATTAAAAAGTGTACAAATAAAAAGTTTACTGATAGTCTTCCATGTATACGTAGTTTTAATTTTTATAGCACATCATTCTGTCTGTTTAATTTACTTCAGTAGCGTTTTGAAACCCCTAAAGTGAGATAAACACTAAGTCTAACGAACGTGTAAAATAAAGTTAAATCTTAAACTGCTGAAAAAGGCTAACAGTAAGACGCTAAAAAGTCTTTGATCTGGGTTGTGTATACTTGCGAAAAGTTGTGGTCCGATGTTGAATATGAAGAGGAAGGTCTTTCGCAAATAACATCTGATTTTCCACGCATAGCCTACCAAAAAGCTGTTTGTATGGTTTAAATCTCTCACAGTAATAGTCTATTTAGGCGATTTTACACCGCTTTATTTACTTTTCACAGAGGTTTAATACTATATAAATAATGCATATCTATCTGTCTATCTATATCAGAGTTATTGTACTAAAAACTCAAGTCTCATTTTGTGCGAAATCCGAATGACGTAAAATACAGAACACGTCATGGTTTCAATTAAACACGTTAAGCATATTTTCGGATTTAAGATTGTTGCGATCTTTTAAATGCGGGATTGAAACAGGTGGTTCATCATGTGTTGAACTGCGCCTGCCCAAGATGTAAGGAGAGAAAACGAGAAACTTCTCCACTTGAATGAATTACTTTAAGAGATGAACAGGCACAAAGAGCTAGGCTGATATTTTGTAGGACAAGACCACTACCACAGATTAAAGTAATATTCGTTTTAAATCAGAGAGCTGCAGCTGCTGCATCAAACAAGGCAAAATCTAAAAGTTCTAGCTCCTCTCAATTATGCCAAGGACCACGGTGTGGATAAAGGACCAATAAATGTAAAAATTTGATACTGGGTTAGTCTTCAGTCTGTCTCTGTTTTACTACGTAAACGTAAATATATTCCTTTTGTCTTTTATGATAAATCTGTGCATGTGTGTATGTGTATGAAGGGTGTTAACTGGTGAGTAAATGGAAGTTTGAGCTTTTGAACTCTGTTGCAACACGAATAGAAATTCCACTACCATTTCTTAAGAAGACCTCATTGTGCTGCTGGTTTTGCTGCTTTGTAAAACTGTTGGTGAGGCTCATTCTCAGGCCTGACCTTGAGCATTTACACAGACACAAAAGCAACCAGGCAAAAGCATTCCTACGAGCAGGTAAATAAAACCAACTAATCCTTCAGAGGGGCCTCGTGTCTGCAGAGAGAGCAACTGTTTCAACAAACGCTTGCTGCCATTTGGGAACAAAAATGGGTTGGCAACTTTTGTTAAGTCTGAATGAAATAAAGCTTACATAATGTTTAATTCCAATCGTTCATTTTGATCACATCAATATTTACACCAAGTGGCCACCACATACCCAAAACCCCTATTTTTCAGAGAAGAATAGGATATTCACAACTAAAATTTGAACAATTACACCAAACACATTCTTGTGTCTTAAAGCTGTAGCAACAACAGTTTCCAATGACCCATGCAGCAATATTCTATCTAAAGAACAGACCAAAGACTTTGACATTTAAGGGGTGCACTGTTGTTCCATAACGGTAACCTCAAAATCTGCATAATGCTTTTATGAACTGAAGAAGAGGTTTGTGTCACACAGTAAAACAAACTCACAACAAAAATTGAGTCCAGTATACAATATCCAGGAACAGAGATTTACTTTATTTCATCAGTACAATAATCAAGGCACATTCATGGTTTTCATTTGACAAGCACAATAAAAGTTGCTAAACAAACACCATTTATATTTTTGACAATTCAACATGTAGAACAGGGTGGTGTAAACCTTCCAGACACATCAAAACATTTCATTAATACACGACTGAGGGAAAAAACACAGTGGTCAAAACAGCAAAGCATAAATCACTTCCCCTCATATACAATGATTTCCAAGTAATGTTTTCTTTTCATTCAACAACACTTTTCAATGTAAGACGTGTGTATAGCTGGGAAAGAGTGTACAGATCACTCTTTGGCTTTGTGCAAGTTTTTGAACTTTGGAACTGAGTAGGGTGCGGTCCCAGAGACGCAAAACATCCATGGACGTAGACTAATACAAAAAGGAAATCCAGAGGCAAGGTCCCCCTGCTTTGATACAGAAGGATTATGATCACACAACACTACATTGAGACCAACAACAGCTTTCCCATTAAATCTCATCCTCGGATGAAAAGAGCAACGGAAGAATAAGTGAAAGAGAGAGAGAGAGACAAAGTTAGAGGTAAGAAAAGGACGGAAGGAAAAAAGTAAAGAAGGAAGCAGAAATGAAAGAAAGAAAAAAGAAAGAGACAGAAAGTTCAAAAAATGAGAGAGAGAAAAGAATATAAAAGAAAAGAGAGGGGAAGAATGAAAAAGAAAGAGAGTGAGAGAGAGAGAGGGGAAGAATAAAAGAGAGAAAGAAAGTGAAAGAGGAAGAAAGAAAGAGATACATCTTTCATCACCAATTAAACTGAAGAGCACCTGTTAAAAAATTAAGACATAAAAAGTTAGCATCATCTGGAGCCTGGCGTACTGTAGACAGAGGCAAAATTATTGACATTTAAATAAAAGAAGGGTTTTTCATAACACCATAGTTTTATTTTCGTTTCTATGTTATTAAAGAAATCACACTACACAAAAAATGTATTTAAATCTTTAAAGATGGTATGCAATGGTTTTCAAAGTTTTGTTTAGACAAATGTTGTTTTATGGATTTAGGCAACCAAACTGCAATGACTTAATCCTTGTTTAAGTACTGTATGAATTATATTACATATGTCTATCTTTAAATTTATATCTCACCTACAGCAAATCATACAGAATTGAACAAAAAAGCTGTCAACCAAAAACAGAAAAAAGATGACCTCCTTAGCCATCTGCTATCCTAACGTCAATCAAAAAAAAACCGACAATAACTAAATGACTTAACTTATAAAGGTGCTTTGCAATTAATGTAAATAAATACAAAATGCATCCAAACTAACACAACTGAGATTAGAGAACCGAAAAGCTAAAGCTAAACAGTCTTTTTGAAAACCAATGTAGAAAACATTTTCGAATTTTTTTGTTTTTATGAAAAACCCTCCTTTTCTGTGCATCTGAAGCTTTGTCCTGGAAAAGAAAAAGGAATGGTTTAATTACAAATCATCACACTTTCACAAATGAAAAGCAGTTTCTTGTGTTTGAAGCTTAAAGTGGGCAAAATCTGGTAAAAGTGTTTATAGAAAACAAGCACCATAATCTAAAAGTCACCATTTTTCCCCAGTGGGAAAAATGTTGAATCTCTGGTCTTACACTAAACTATAATATTAAAGTATTTTAAAAGCC
The DNA here is from genome assembly GCF_030506205.2 of Paramisgurnus dabryanus. NCBI lineage: Eukaryota > Metazoa > Chordata > Actinopteri > Cypriniformes > Cobitidae > Paramisgurnus > Paramisgurnus dabryanus. The sequence continues at coordinate 35,814,573 of NC_133338.1, forward strand.
CAAATCTTAAAACAAGTACATTCATACTTGTGTTTTTACATACGGCCCAAATGTTGAGAAATGCAGCAGTATCCATAAAAAAATTAATCTGGCCAGTCACTTTTGATTTACAAAAATTAAAATAAACAACAAAAACATTGCACCAAAACATGTTATTCTTTAGGCGACTCTTAACTGTACCAGACTAATTTTTGTATCTCTTGTATAAAACCTCCCTTTCAAGTAATCTGAAACAGCTTCTAAATCAATTATGTGTGATTACAGTTTGAAAAGAGAGTTCCCCAAGTCTACAAATATTTCAAAAAGCTAAACTTACAACAAAGTTACTCAAAGGTTCAATATGAATCTGTTTTCTCTCTTACAGAACAACAATAAATGTGATGTCCTATAAGACTTAAAATACCTTAGAAAAGGTTAAAAACATTCAGCTTAGCTGAAACTCTATAAATCCACAGGATTCACCATCTTGAATATATATCCTATAAACTTGTGCAACTGTAAATATAAATAATTTGTGAATTATATCCATTTAAAGCAGTATTACTGAAACTCAAAAGCAAACAAAAACAAATGAAAAAGCAAAACCCTTTAAAACACTAAGTGGATCTGCACATCATCCTACTTCAACATTATTCATAATCTTACCCATTATGTATATGTCTGTTACTCTTGAAAATGTAAGATGTAATGTATCAAAACAAACAAATAGGGAACCAAGGTTAAGCCTGTCTGTCTTGTCCGACCACTATATTATAATACAAGAGGGCTTCTTATCAAATAAAAAATTAAAACTTATTAACACAAGTGGGTGGCTAAGGAAAGCAGCTTTACAACACGAACCGGACAGCAGTGTGTCCAAGACTTTGGGTCATGTCTCAGCATCAATTCACATGAAAACACCTCAATTTTTTTGACTCCAGTTGACCTGTGGTCACTTGTTATTCAAAACAATTATTCCCACTGAGATATCAATGTCTACAGTAGGCAACATAGGAAGAAACATTCATAAGAATAATTAAAAGGACAATTTAGATTCAAGAGGGAATATTTAACACAAAAACAACATCAGACAGTTAATGGTGATAAAGTTAGTCGGCTTCACATACCTGTATTTACATGGTATATACGTGACCATCTTTTATTTTTCATCTTTAAAATATGCTTAAATAATAAGCTCTAACTCCTCCAATAACAAAACAGTTGTAAAATGACCAAGGAATACTTTTTTATATTTATATATTAAAACAAACTGAGAAAAGAAATTCACCTGCCACGTATATCGACAGGTATTTTCAAACATGGAAAGTTTCAAGATGAGAAAACAAGACTTGACAGCTTCATACATTTTTTTATATACAAGAAAGTGAACACTGATAATAGTTGCTCCAAAATCCTGTGAAGTTGTAAAACCTAATGTGCCACCGGCTACAAACCCTTACTTTATCTTTTACTCACTTTTGTGTATGAGATTTAACTGAGATTATACGAAATGTAACAATCCTATTTTTGCAAAATGAGCAGCTTGTAATATAAATGGTTATGAATACTACAATGCACTTCAACAAAGAAATTGATGTGGGGCCAATATCAGTTTAGGTTAAACTGTACAGTCAGACTAGATCCAAGCACTACACATACATACTGATGGACAACTGATAATAATAATTTGAAACACTCATGATTAAAAAAAATCCTTTCACAATTCACTGGAGAATAAAATGAGAGTGAGATCTGTGTATGTGTTAGCGCTAAACAAAAAACTAACTGCTACAAAAACTTTAACTTACAGCTGATAATGGGCATCCCTTTTCACAATTTGACTAATAACCTGTATACTTCCCAATTTAACAAACTTCAAAACAGCTAACTAAACACTGACTCGAGCAAATCTTCCAACCATACACTTTAAATAAACAAAATACCCAAATATTGCTTCTGTTAACAGCATAGCTACATAAACATCACAAAAAAACAACGACAAAAGCTTGTAGTCCTCTAGACAATCCATATCAAGTAAGCAAGACAAAACAATACAATAAAATCCTATGAAAATCATCCTAAAGGCCACACAATGTGTGTGACAAATTTTGAGCAAAGAAACATTTTAAAAGGGGGTAATAGCAAAAATGAGGTGGGAGGATTCTTTGACAAACCGACCTTAATAGGGTAAAGTCAGGTAAAATGGGACAGTTATCTCAATGTCAGAAAGTGTCCTAATCTTCCTGAATTCATTCGACCGTTTCCACAAACAATTATTAAAATAATCAAAATATGCTACATGATAGCATCAAACCTAAAATCATAGCATAAAAGCCATCTAGTTTCAAATAATGTCGACCATTGTAAAGACCATGCAACACCTCTGCAACCTAAGGCAACTGGAATAGATTAAGGAAGGTGAAATGGTCAAGAGCAAACTTATAAGATAATGGATTATGAACAAACACTGAAATATTACAGTGGGTCCCAAAAGACCTGCAACTAGAAAACCTCGGCCCTTACATTCCAAAACATGCTCACTGCACATCAATACATATACAAGCAAAACATTTCACCAGTATGTACAAATGCTCTATATTGCCCAAAACCATACAAAATGCCATACAGTCATATTTACATGCCACTGCTGCCCTCTACAGGTGGCAGAAACAACTGCAGATCTGAACATTTCCATTCGCTGAGGCCCAACTACTCGGTTAATACTTTTTAATACGGAAAGATTCCATATAAACAAGAATATCTACATTATCCGTTTTGAAAGCCACAGGATAGGAGCAACTATTATCAACCGTCACACAAACTGTCTTTGTGTTATACCTCTCTGTCACTTTTCACCTGCTGGCTCAGACTAACAAGAGATTCCCGCTCTATTAGCCGACTTCCCAAACGCAAATGATCGTACAGATGCAAGAGTCATGCCAAAGTCATTCTCAACATTAGCTCATACGCTACCATGTCCTGCAGGCCACCGCTAGTGTTTTGTCTCTGTTCTTGATTTGATTTCATGCACGTGGCTTCAGTTGTTGAGTTGATGACAGTACTTTCCACACAGCATCCAAAGCTTTGACCTCTTGAGTTAGCATCCACCTTTCAGAAAAGCTTCTTGCTCACTTCTCTTTTCTGCTCTTCTGTTGAACTGACTTGCTCCTCAGCCATCAATAATGGAAACATCGATGTGAGACAAATCTATCATGTGCCTATATAATCAAGGGAACATGGGATTGAAATGAGATACTCGGTTGTGCAAGCAAAAGTGGGAAATAAGGACATTTTCACAAACAGGGAGAAATAGAGCCTTGTGAGATCAAACTAGATATTATAGAAGCCATTTTCTTTTACTCATCACTTGTTAGTGTAGTTTACAACCAAAGGCCTGTTTTTAGATAATGAAAACATACATTCCCCCTCAAAGACAATTTTTTTACTTGGACCAGGGTTGAATAGTTGATCTTGTAATAAACACTTATAATAAATACTAACCTAGTAATAATTGCTGGATACAGTCATGAAGATTAAAGAAATAGTTCACCCAAAAATAAAAATTCTGTCATCATTTTCTCATTGTTATGTTGTTAGAAACCTATATGAATGTCTTTGTTCTGATGAACACGAAGGAAGATATTTTAAGGAATGTTTGTAACCAAACCGATCAGAGGGGCCTCTGAATTCCATAGTAGTAAAAATGAATGGGCCTCTGATCAGTTTGGTTACAAACATTCCTCAAAATATCTTCATTTGTGTTTATGACGGGCTACGTATGCTGTAGGTAGGGTACCAGTTTAATTTCAAATAGTTCTCACAACAAAATCAAATGGACCTGCACATCAAATGCTAAGACAAATGTGCTGGCAAACCAGTTTGTATCCTGTTTATATAATACAAGTCATACAAACTAATCTTAAGCCCTCCATCAGAACATGAGATTAGAAGCTAAAGCTCTGGTTTTGTGATAAAAAATAGGCTAAAGCTGTTTGAATGGGTACATCTTGTTTGCCTTTCCGATTCAAAATCCAGTTCATTAATTTTCATTCACGAAGACATAAATGAAGGCAAAAAGTTTACCTGTGAAAGCTGTGCTGAAAACTTGATGCATGTTGTGGGTTCTTGAACTTGGCGATCGCTTTCCGCTGCTCAGGCAACATTGTAAACATCTATAAATGAAGCACAGATTATTTATTACCTGATCAATGCAAAAACCTCTTTACTTTTATTTTAATGATTCCTATTTGTGCGGTTGATACCTAAATCTAAGGGAAAAGTCAGTAATGTAAGAAGAACAGCAAACAGCTAGATGGCGCTATTGTAATATTTTTATGCCATGACCACAGAAAAAACTAGAACAATCAGGTAGAGCCAAAGCAACTGGACAGAACTTCAAATTTAAACACTGGCCTAAAAAATACAAAACAACCACATCCTGGAACAGAACAAACAGCAACTAGTTGTCTGTTAGCCCATTTATCCCAAACAAATTTCTCCATGTGGTAGTTCCCTTACATGCATGCAAAAATGCTTTGGAACTGTTTTTAACATTTTAAAAGTCAACCAGACAAGGTCTCCAGCAGAGTTTCAGTGTGAAATTAATTTTCAATGAGTTATTAAGTAATATTGCATAATATGAATACACACACCTGCATGTGAAAACGTAGCTAAAGCAATTTTTTGTGATGAACTGTTTTTTTACATAAAACCATTTGACATAATGTAAATAACACTTTGTGAAAATATAACCTTGATATCTTTATATCTTTAGAAGACTGAAATCAAACTTTGCTTCTCCTGAACTCATAATTCGATTATAAGTCTTCAGTTTGGAATTCATAGGCAGAGTAACATATATATTTAAAGTGACCTTACCTCAACAGGGCCTATAGAGTTGAGCAGGTTCATAAGCTGTTTGTTGGTTGTAGTGGTGGACAAACCCTCAATGCAAACGGTGCTGGGCTGAGGACCCTGAGATCTTTGACTCTGTTGCATCATCATGCGCCCGCCACCGCGGCCTCGACCCCGAACAACCACCTGTTGAAATTCAGAAAAAGCATTTAACATTCCATTTACACTTATGTTTTTATATCAGTTCAATTATTTTTTTTTAACAAAACAAAAAATATTAAGGAAATGCCAAACAATTTAGATTTAATTATATTATTATTGCATTAATTGTAGTTAAGTGTTGAAGTATAAAGAGTTACATTTTGTTATTTACCATTCATTTTTTTGAAACATGAACATATTTACCAGACTATAGACCAGGGGTAGGCAACGTCGGTCGAGCTCTAAACTAATATAATTTAAACTAAGGTAATTAACTTGTTATTTATTTTGCTTGTTATCAGAAATAATTAACTTTAGAAGGACTCTGTGGTTATTGATTTTATGGAAGCCTACAGGAAAGTACGTTTGAGCCACAAAAGCCATTCGCTTATCCTGTTGCCACTGAAACCGTCTATACTGAAAACATTTAAACACTTTTTTCTTGTCTGTCAAATCATTGTGCAAGTATTGCAAATTTGTGGAAGGACATCTAGCCATCACTGTATGGAAGGTTATTGTTATAATAAGGCTGGACACAAATCACTAATGAGCTCAGGTCTGACACGATAGCTACATTGACCACGTTTACATGCACCCTCATAATGCGATTTTAATGGAATTTTGGCAATTTTGTGATTATACTGTACCTCATGTTAACACAATTCTTCGATAAAAATTAATGAGATTAAGCTCATAAATACAGCAAGTATAACCGTATTAAAAGAGGTGGTGTACGCCGGTTTTAATCGCAGTATGTGGCCATGTAAACACTTTAATCGCATCTATACTGCACTAACTGAAGGGCCCATGTGTTTATGTCAACACGACTCGCTGTCACCAGTCTGTCTTCATTCAGAAACAGCTCAAATAACACAACAGCAGCGTATAAAACGGTTACATGCACTGTGATGATAATAATATTGTCTTCATCACGGCATCAAATAACAAAATACGTCCGTAAGAACGTGTTTGTCATTTAACATAAGTAAATTAAAACAGTATATGCGAGTTTATCATTTGTACTCTGCTTTAGGCTATGTGTGAATAATAAGCACAATCATTAGCAAATAATCAGAAAATAAAAAACTGCATTTAAACAGGAGTGTAGAGGTTAGCTCCAGTCATGTAAACATCTTACTGAGATTAAATCCTTACTCTGATTATTGGAAATAAATCGCATTATTGGTATACACTTAAACCTAGTCATTTACATGCAACCAAATAATCCATTTGTAATTGGACTGATGGCTCAATCCAACTGAAAAACCTTCATGTAAACACCTTCATTATTCCGACCTGGATCAATCTGAATGAAATTTCAAATGGAGCATAAGGGGTTGTGTAGACCGGTCTGTGATCCGATCATCAGGCGAAAATAATGCATGTAATCAAGTGAATCATAGTATTTTCTCAATCTGATCCAAAAATAACTTGCACAGTGGAATTATATTAACATATTATTTAAGTATCACAGGATACTCACTGCAAAATATGCAATGGCAACACGCATGATAGGAATGATAGCATGCGCTATACATTCTGCAGGGTCCATGTGTTCTTTCATAACATTACATAAAGCAATACAACAGCATTGTGCCATTCGAAAATTGTTTCTATATCTTAAAACTCCTTAAGAAGAACTTTCTCTAATCCAACATTCATCCAAGTATGAAGATGATGATAGAACCTGTGCGCACCGTTGCCAAGTCTGCGGCTTGATATCAAAATTAGGCTACTTTATACTGTTTCCACCAGTTGTTTTCTCTGCAGGTTAAAGTTTATTGGTATTTCGGCTGTGCATGGTCATTAGGATGGTTTTAGGCTTGTTTTAAATAGCCTTTGGACTGGTTTTGTTACTCAGTTCTGGGAATTCTGGCAGTGCTCTTTGCACAGACATTTTGTTCGCATTATAAGGTTCATGTTACGATTACGGTACATATCATTTATCTGATTGACAAAAATTGAGCATGTAAACACAGCTAATGTGAGCACAAACTGCTGTATCAGTGCACATGATATAGCTTGCCTGGCACCTTATGGTACATTAGCGAGACAGAGATTTGTTTCTGCATTTTTATTTCACTGCAACATACATTTGCAGCAGAATTACTAAATTACTCTTGGAAAATTGTCAGCTAATACAGAATCGCACATATTTAATATTAATATTTTCAGAGGCAGATTTATACATGACCTATGGTTCAAGTGTGTTCAAGTCGTGGGTGGGTAAACCATGCAATACAATTTTTACCAAAACCATTTCACCCCAAAAAATCAGAGGCTAATGAATCCCGTCTTTCGGATGAGATGTTAAACCGAGGTCCCGACTCTCTGTGGTCGTTAAAAATCCCAGGATGTCATTCGAAAAAAAGTAGGGGTGTGCCCCGGCATCTTGGCCAAATTTGCCCATTGGCCTACTAATAATCCCCATATATACTAATTGGCTATATCACTCCTATCCACTAATAAGCTGGTGTGTGATGGGCGTTCTGGCGCAATATGGCTGCCGTCGCATCACCCAGGTGGATGCTGCACATTGGTGGTGGTTGAGGAGATTCCCCCATTCATATGTAAAGTGCTTTGAGGTCTGCAGAGAAAGCGCTATATAAATGTAACGAATTATAATTATTCCAAGTTGTAAAAAGGTTTTTTAATAGTTGATTATTAAAACTATCTGTTATTCTTTGTTGTTTGTTAAATAAAATGCTTTTACTAACACGCCAGCTAAAAGACTAATAGAGATGCACTTTATTTGAAAGCATTAAAACTGTCCTCCAATCTTTTCACGAGACCTGTGAAGTGGCCAAAGGGAAGTCACTTCTGTAAAATACCATCATTAGGTTATGCCTGGAGTTTGCTAGAGGCCGTTTGACAAAACCTGGTGAATTAAAATGTTGTAGGGTCTGTTGAGACTAAAGATGAGCAATTTGGATTTAAAAGCATAGCTCTATGCAAAAAAGACCAGAAATCAAAGAGAGACCAATGCCCACGCAACAGGAACCCTGTTAAAGGTGCAATGTGTACCTTTTAGAAGAATCTCTTGACCGAAATGCAATATAATATACATAACTATTATCAGTGGTCCTAACATAAGGAACTGTATTGTTTTGATTACCTTAGAATGAGCCGCTTTTATCTACATACACCGCGGGTCTCCTTACATGGAAGTTGCCACAATGTTTCTACAGTAGCCCTAAACGAACAAACCTTCGACAAAGCGCCTTTCGACCTTACGTTGTCTCAGACGACTACATGTTTGTCCTGTGGCAGCTACCGTAGCTTATCATTGCATTTTTAAATTGAGGTTAGTTGCAATTCGCAATCAAAAAACATACTGTACCTTTAAGCACAAATACTGTGTAGCATCAAAATGTGACCAGCCTTTCATTTCATAAGGCACTTTAAAATGTTGGAACAATCTGTATTGTTAAATAATTTTGTGTGAGCAACTGTGAATGCCATAAATAAATAATATTTGTTGCAAAGACAGAAAAGACATCCTTCACACACAAAAACAACAACAAAAAAGGCCAAACTGGCTCTGGACCCACGCAAATAGAGCTACTATAGGAAAAACATCCCTTTAGGGTTTCCAATCCCATGAGCTAGAAATTCTGTCGTGACTTTTTTCACATACACAATCTACTTTTGCTCCAAGCAAGACACCGGTTGCAATGTCAGCGAGTGATTTACAAGGACATGGGTGTTACAGTAAACAGCAGGAAGTGTTTGTATGCGAATTTAGATTATCTGACTCGACACGAGAGCTCAGGCAGAAGCAACAATATAAACTGACTGAAGGTGCTGGCGAGCGGCTCTGCAGGAAGGTATTCTGCTGTGACTGACTGACACATGTTAGCACTGCGTTCGTCCCGAGAGAGCGGACTACTGTACAGAGACGGCAACGCGTGGATAAGGCCAAGGGATCTTCATCTCTCCCGCTTCAGCCTGTCAATATCATCGCACCTGGCACTCTGTTCCATATCATTACAGCTCCTGCTCTCTTCCAAAACAGCTACCGGTCCCCTGGGAGAAGCAGTGACACAGCTGAGCCATAGCAGGAAACCAAATCTGCCGTCTTTACTAGCGCTGAAGCGTGAGGGAGAACCGCTTAGAACAGCTTTTTACGATGGGTAAAAAACAGCATATCTAACAAACAGGGAAGATGCGGACTGTATATTCTGGCAAGTACTACATAAACTCATAAGGAATAACATGAATGTATGGGGTGATTAAATAAGATACGCAACAGCGCCAGACAAAAACTGTCACAGCAAAAAGCTGACCTTAAATCCGACCAAACATTCTGCTGCAGCTGCAGTGGCAAATTATGCTTTTTGTGTAATATACTAAAGCTAGACCGATGACCGAGTAATAGCATCCAAGCTTGGTGTCATCTGTGGAAAAATGGCATTGTGCACCTGTCTAATTAAAGGCTTATCAAAAGGAAATCCAGATTCAATGTCGTACCCGGTTTGTTTGGTTTGTCATGCCGCGGCCAGCTTGTTGATTTTGTACACCGCCAGTTGCCATGGTAATTTTCCTGATGGGACCCATTCTCTGTTGTGGGGCAGGCCGTCCAATTGGCTGCTGCTGCTGAGGTGGGGGACCAGTGGTTGGACCAGGAGCTGCCTGCAGAATACAGAAGAGAAAAATTACTCACACGCAGAAAACACCAACACACTTGACAAGGGATGTACATTTTCAGAAATATTATAAATCGATTAGCATTCAATTAATTAATTAATTAATTATTAGTATGGAGAACCCCAAATATCACATTCACATAATAGCAACCACTGCAATGGTGTATACTAGCAATCACAAGCTTAGGGTTGCTAGACTGTGATAATGATCTAAAGGCGTATGTCTGAAAGTTTGAAATCAGTTTTGTTGAGAACAACATGGTATACAAACATAGCATAGTATTTTTTAAAGGTCACATTCTTCCTCATCCTATTTTTTAAACCCTAGTTAGTGTGTAATGTTGCTATAGTAAATAACATAAATAACACCTGTAAAATTATAAAGCTCAAAGTTTACTCCCAGGCGTTATATTTTCTTTAACAGAATTCGCCTTTCAAAGCCTACAGCGAACAGCCTGTTTGGACTACAGCCCTCTACTTCCTGCTTTAATGACGTAGGTAGAACAATTTTTTGACTAAACCCCACCCACAGGAATATGTCAGTCGCCAGCTAAGCCAACGGCAAGCTAAGCTAACGGCAAGCTAAGCTGCTGTCGAATCACAACACGCTAAACAAATTACACAATCAGAAGTCAATGCGTATTTCTGAAGGAGGGACTTCATAGAACAAGGAAGACATCAGCCGGTTTTTATGACAATGAAAACAGCGCTATACAGATAAGTAAATTGAAGACTTTACTAGTCTTCGTTTTTATTTCTGAAGTTACCCTGTACATTATTACAACACAAACGTCCTAAGCATGTACATAGTTATATACATAGCTGAATGTCAAAAAACCGTTATTTATACCCGTGTCATTAACAGAATGCAGCAGACACACTCTCACCTTAACGTTTTTTATAAATCCATTATCCTGCCCGATTAAAACATAAACATTGCAAAGAACACCAGAATTAACAATTATTTTACGTAAACATATCCTAAAAATTAATCTTGTGTGACTGATACGCTTTACGCTATAAGCCGGGTGAATTTAGAACATGATTTTGAATGGAAGTCAATGACACCCTCTGCCTGTTGGGTATACCAAGATGGCCGTTCGAACTCTGCGCTGGCTTCACCTCACACTGATACGTTAAGCGTTCTACATGCAATCCAGGCATTTATATAGATCAGTGGTTTTAACACATTCCTTAAAGGGATAGTTCACCCAAAAATGAAAATTATGTCATCAATTAGTCGCCCTTATGTTGTTACAAACTTATATAACTTTCTTTGTTCTGATAAACACAAAGGAAGATATTTCAAGAAATGTTTGTAACCAAAGCATTTGTGGACCCCATTTACATCCATAGTATTATTTTTTCCTAACATGGAAGTAAATGGGGTCCACAAACCGTTTGGTTACAAACATTTCTCAATATATCGTCCTTTGTGTTCAGCAGAACAAAGAAGTTTATGTGGGTTTGCAACAACATGAGAGTGAGTAAATGATGACAGAATTTTCATTTTTGGGTGAACTATCCCTTTAAGTCTATGTCAAGGACATAAATGCCAACCTCACACGGAAAACATACAAATCGCTTACAAAAAAAATGTTTTTTAGACCATGTCCACCATCTCTCTTCATCCGGTCCACATCTGAGAGGGTTAATTGATTAATCTAACTCAATACAAAATCCACACCTTCAGATTACACCTATCAGATGCTCCACTGCAATACACTGGGGTGGGGTGATGACACTTGACAAGGCCCTCCCCACTCCCCCACCCACCCTGTCACCTCCATCCCCCATGCTGCTTTTGTACGGCACGGGCTTTGTATTCTTGTGATGAAAATTTAATTTGCTCTTATCTGTACGGCTAAGCTGGTGAAAAACACAAATCCGCCCCAACTGCCATCTCTCTTTCTTCCGGACTCTTGGAGGTATTATTACACTGATATCAACGTAGACGAAGAAGATTAATTGCAGACATGCCTGTATTGACATCTATTCTAGCACACTTAAATGATGAACTGATGGATGGATAAAGCAGGCGGAGACGGGGAAAGGAGATGGATGAAGAGAGAAAGCGCAAAACAGAGAGAGAGCACAAGTTAGAAGGGAGAACAAGAAAGAGAGATAACATTGTCAGACTGCCGAGGTTGACAGCAGGAGAAGAGAAGCACCTAGAGGATCGTCTTTTTTCAGTTTTACACCCCCTCCCCCTTCTTCCTCTTTGTCAGAGCCGTGGCACTTCAGATAGCTGTGTGTAGCTTTCTATTAACTAAGTTGACACGGAGTTATCTTCATCCACAGAGACTCAAAGGAGATATTTAGCTTTGCTCCGGGCAGAAGAGGAGAAAAGGATGTTTTCTCCTCATTTAACGTAGCAAATCATCTCTTAAACCCCATAAATCATCCTTGGGCCCTCCTTATCTTGGTAAAGATGCACAAAATTCCCTGTCAGATTTGTTAATAATAACCTCAAAATAAAGTCTTTGTAAATACTAAATGATTGCAAAAAGACCTTGGTGCTACTCACTATACAACTTATTTTAGGTTTAGCTTGACCCCGCATACAGAATACCACCTTGACTTAAAAAAGACCCAAACCTTTAGAAAGCCTGGATCTCTTGTCACTCATTGTTAAAGTGCAAATGCCAAGTGACTCACTTTAATGATGACAGGATGGTGCCATTTATGCTCTTAAAAGGTAAAAGTGCTCTGTCAATTAAGTGTGCTGTCACAAATCACAGCATTGAGACGACTGCATGTATTGATTCTTTCAAAAAGAAAAATTCACTTCGTACTTTGGACCGTTTTAAACTCTAAACACTTTAGTTTTGACTTTTATAGTAATTGGAACAGATTGCGGTCTTTGTGGAGGTTTCTTGATTTATTCTGTTTAAAGTTCTAGTGACAACTACTTCAACAAAACTACCGAAGGACGAAGACAAAAAGAGAGAAAATCAAAGAATCAGTGGCAGGTGAACTTTAAAAGAAGAAATCTAATCTTAAGGACCATTCACACAAAGAACTGTAACTATAAAGACAAGGACAGCAATAACTGTATTAGCATCTGCCCCAAAGATTCAAAATGAGCGTGCTCTTTAAAGTCAGATGGAGTTTGGTTTACTGTCTTGTCTCTTAGACTGTCTCCTTTCTAACGTTTTATCATTCATCAGTTAAAGGCAGGGTGCGTGATTTTTGAAAACCACTTGGGAAAAGAGAGTTGAGCCGACTACAAAAACACACTTGTAGCCAATCAGCAGTAAGGGGCGTGTCTACCAGTGATGCGCGGGTTGATCCGAAATGAGCGGGTGCCTATTTATTATGATATTCGGGTCGCCGTTGATCGGGTAGTTTGAAATAAAGATGCCAATTAACTATTTTAAACAATTACTACTTTTAAAAATGTGGGCAAGGGAGCGGGTTGGCTAGAATATTTATACAAATTTTTTTAGTTTCGAGTTGCGGGCGGGTTAGTTGAAAACGTTGGTCGGGTACGGGATGTTTATACATTGACCCGTGCATCAGTGGTGTCTACTAACCAACATCGTTGCCTGGGTTGCGTATTTGTGGGGCGGGTCTATCAAATGGCGCTTTCCATTGCATAGTACTCCACGGTTTGGTTTAGTTTGGGTCGGGTCATCTTACTTTGGGAGCTTTTCCACTGGGTGCAGTACGTAGTACCCGATACTTTTTTTCGTACCACCTCGGTTGGGTTTCCAAGCGACCCGAGCTGATACCAAACGTGACGCGAAAACACTGTAGGTCACTGATTGGTCTGAGAGAATCGTCACTACGGCGTCATCGCTATAATGTAGATTAGCTTTACCTGTGCTAGCTTGCTGTCTCGAGCAAACATGTTTTCATCTGTGCTCTGCTATAAGTTCCCAAACTCCCTTTTAGCGACGAAAAACATCCAGTTTGAGAATCAGGGACACCATAACAGTTTTTCCAGACTTGCAGTTTGTGGCGAAACATTTGCGACGAGCACATCAGCATTATATATGCTTAAATGCAACTTAAATGAGGCTCAGCGGAGTGCCGCCGACCGACACCACGGGTGTTTGTACAGAAACTGTCATGTGAGACAGAGGTAGTGATAAACGCGATGTGTAAACATCTATTTGTGGTGACCAATTTTAATTTTGTGGCGCACTGAGATATAAATGAATTTATGGGAATGTACTACAACGTTCTCACTTGTATGATGTCGCAGCAGTAGGCAGCACAAATATAACGACACGCCTTTAATCCCTCCCACTCCGAAGTGATACTAACTCGATGGAAAAGCTAACCACGCCAAAGTGAGGTGAGCTGACCCGACCCTAACTAAACTAAACCATGGGGTCCTATGCAATGGAACAGCGCCAAAATGAAGTCCATATTCTATTGGGGTAGGGGCGTGTTTGTTTAGGTGATTTAAAATATCAACATTGGCTTTCAGAGACCATGCACCCTGCCTTTAAAACAATGTCAGAGGTAATCCCAAAGATATTGCTTCTCTGTATCGTTATGTTGTGAACAGAACTACTTGCCTAGATTCAGAATGTTTTTTTTATATTTATTGTCCTTGGTATGAACATAGTTTTAAGCAAACATTAACTTACCTCTCCTGATAGCTTAACCACTCGCACTTTCTGTGGCACCTGTGGTGATTCTGTGCTGTTTGTTCGTTGCATCACTGTTCTCTTGCCTCCGGGCTGAGCCTGTCCATGCGCCTCTACTGGGCTACTCTGAACAGCACCCTGTCTTTGAGCAGGCGGTGGATTCATAGGCCTCTTTTGCTGTGGCTGCCATTGAGCTTGCTGGTTGGTATCGGTACTAGTGTTCTGTTGTTTCGGTGGCCCAGACCAGCCCGAGGCTTCCGCCTGGGGTTTAGTGTTCTGCAGGCGGGCCTTCACATTCAGACGAGGGGCAACAGGACCCGAAGAAATGTTCTGGGGTGTACCATTAGAGATCAGCGAGGGTACCGGCTGGGGTGGTTGGGTAGCAGGGGTTTGGGTGGCATTCTGTGTTTGAGGGGTCTGGTTTTGGTTCTGGCCACCGATTCTTTCCAGCAGTTCTTTTTTGCGCTTTCCAGCCTGCATCTGCCTGCGCAGTTCTTTGCGTTTGAGAATCTCTTCTCGCAGACGCTTCTGTTCTTCGATCTTCAGTCGGTACTGACGTGTCTCCTCATCTTCATCTGGATCCTAAAAGAACAATCAAATCATTTTGAAGAAGATAAAAGGAATAAAATAAAAAGCAATATACTTTCTACAATAAGGCTTAGAAGTGCTCAAGTTGTCCATCTACATTTTGGTAATGAATACTACATTATGTCCATGCAGTCCATGTACACAATGTATAGGTTAACTTATAACTGCTATGTATAGTCAAGCTATGCAGAATTACCTCTGGAGTGGTGCTTGACTGTGGAGGTGGATGCGCTGTCCTTATCTGAGGTGCAGTGGGCTGCTGTTGTGCTTTGATAGCGCCTTGTCCTTGTGCCACAGGTCTTCCCCTTCCTGCAAGTCCAGGACGAGCAGCCTGCCCTGGCCTAACATTCTGTGTTGGCCTGGTCATTGGCTTTGCTTGGCCACCAGACACTAACGGTTGGTTATTATTGTTACTTGTGGCGATGGGCAGCTCACGAAGATTGCTGTTGCGCTGAGGAAGGATCTGCTGCAGGGGAGGAGGGGATGTCTGAGGATAAGGAGATGGTCAGAAGAATAGATTACCATTTCAAGCCAGAATCATACAGGCTTTTACAGCTGATAGAGAAACATAATGGATAAGTGGGTTTCACTTACACATACAGCTACTCAAAATATCTAGATGGCCAAATAATACAGTGGTAAAATGTATGTAAACTAATGGGAACATATGTAAATCACCATTATTGCTTACTGGGTTTCGATTGGTTTGGCTGCAAAATTTTAATGTACTGTCATTCTTACTTATTTTTGCACCCTAAATAGTGCAAGTACTGCCATCTACTATTAGTTTAGGGTACTGAAGCTATACCAACTTGTGTCTATATAGAATTTGTTCAGAAGGATCAGTCCATTGTTCCCAGAAACATGCCGATTTTGTCTTGTACAATACTAATTTACACTCAAGGAAACTAACAAAAGAAAATGTTAACAACACACTAAATTTAACCTGCCACCCAAAGCATCTAAAATTATTCTTCCCTAGCATTTAAAGTTGCATTATTTGGATAACAAAAACATGCATATGGAAAAAGTACAAGAAACAAACAATAAAAGTAAAGTACTACAAATATTCCAATAGAAACCAATTGAGGACTGAAACAGAGAAGTCTGTTATTGACAATATGCCTTTGTATGCATGCTTGAAAGGGCTCACCATTCTGGGTCTAGGATGGTTGTTTCGTTGCTGTGTTCCCTGTGGGCGTGACTGTGGTCTATGCCCACTTTGAGCAGGTTGGCGGAAATTGGGCTGGGAGAGGTGCACAATAGGATGTTGGTCCCTTGAATGGTGTTGGTGGTGCTGTTGAGGTGGAGGCTGTGAGTGAGACAGTGCCTGTGGGGGAAAGTCCTGTCTGTGCTGCTGGTGTAAGGGCTGGTGGGATGGTGGATGATCATGGTGCAGGGGTTGAGAGTGCTGCGGCATCAGACCCTGTAAACCACAGAACACAAAGCATCCTTTAAGTACAGGCCTATATTCCAATGTCCACAAAAGAACGCTGAATTTAAGGACATTTACTTTGAAAATGAACCAGCAGTAACAGAGTATGGGATTCCCTGGACATTGGCACTGTGTAGCTGGGCAAAACTAGATTAAGGCACAAACTGGTCTTCTTTCAAACAAATGATTTGGTGATCTTTGGTAGTATTACTTAAATATCATATTAACTTAATTGCTAACATCAGCATATGAAGTTGAGAAAATAAAACAAATCAGTTTGATAACATCAAAACAATTGAAAAAGTTAAAAAAGAGCCAGACCTCTGATCTGTGACAACTAACCCAGTGACCTTAAATAACAAACTGACAAATGATACTAACACAAGAGGGCAGTCTTGTCTATTATTTGGATTGATAGAGCATGATGTGAAACATATTCCAAACTAACATCTTTGTGTACAGGTATAGATTATATAGAGATAAACCTCCTTAAACATGGCTTAATACCTTCTACAACCGATCAAAACGTATTTAATTTTCAAATAAATAAATAAAAACAACACTTAAAAGACCCAAATTAGTAAACAAAAATTCTTTCATGTTAGTTTCATGCTATAAATTACCATGCCAAGTCGATCACACCAGCAAGGCCATGCAGACTTTAGATAAACCAACTTACTCTCTGGCGTACCTGCATACCAAACTGCATGTGCTGGGGGCTAAAAGGGGGTCCTTGCTGCTGGGGAGAGAAGGGCTGTCTGTGACCCAAAAAGCCACGGGGACCAGGGGGTCCTGCAGGGCCACCATGTTGTGGGGCAAGACCCGGCCGAGGGGGATCTCTCTGGAAAACTCCTCCTCCCTGAGGACCTTGGTTCTGGCCCAGACCTAAAGGACCAAATCCTGGACCTCCAAATCCCCCTTGTTGAGGGTAAGACAGGGGGCCTTGCCCTGGCATTGGAAGAACACTGGTATTCATGAGAGGGGCAGGACCTGGCTGGTCAAAAATGTGCTGGCCTGGAAAACGTGGTTCTAGAAAAAGAACAGAGAAGAGAAAAAAATGATGTGCATGAGAATGTGGAAACCCACAGTATCACTTCTAATGGCACTGTTGATGTTGCTGTCTGCAGTTGCTAAAGGAAGGAAAGATTAATATATCTTTTAATTTCTTACTACAAACAATTCTTTGTTTTTTTAGGTTGAAAAATATGTTCCTAAAAGTCAATACAGGTATACAGCAGCCTATGCCGCTACCCAGGTATTTTAATCCAACAACTCCCTTTATAGTTAGACTTGTGCCAGTGCTTTCTGTTGACCTTACCACCAGTAAAGAAGTGCTCTCGGTCCTGGTGAAGAGGTGGTGGTCCTCTCCACTGGTCCTGGAGGGGCAAAAGCCGCTGAGGTGGGCCAAAATTTCCTTGAAGATGCTGCTGAAAATCAGGAGGAGCCTGAAGGAAAACAGAAAATAACAATGAAACAGGAAAACCACATTGTCTCTGCAGAAAACAATGACTTCGCCAGAAGCAAAACATCATAATTGTTGACACACGAGGTGCTTTTTGACTTCATTTCTAAATGTAACTCTTCATATTAAGATCATAAACAGCAGCTAATACCATTGAGAAATCTTTTAGCCAGAAAGGAAACAATTTGCATATGCCCTTGAATATCAATCTTTATCCGTTCTCTGTGCTTACCTAACCCACCGCTCATAAAACTCAAAATCCCTCCTCTACCATTCTAAAAGAAAGATAGATAATGATCCTTCCTAATCCTGCAGCTGAATACCAATCCTCGTATCTTAAATCATACTTTGCTCTTAAGAAATTAGCCTTCATTCAAAGAGGCCACACTCCAACAAATTGTGATGCTTAGTACCTCTTTACTCATTATAAATGACTTAAGATGCAATCAAACTTTTAATCCACGTTTTCAGCTCTGATCTTTAGACAGCCAATGAGTGTCGCCAAGGCCGGCCAAGTTGCTTAACAGAAAGTCAATCAGCAGCTTAGCTAAGCAATAGACAGGAGGGTGCGAGAATCACATTGTTATTGTGGACTTCATTGCTCTATTCAAAAGGTCAGCTCCTGTAACACAAAGGGAGCTTAAGTACATTCACAATACCTTTGCAAGTTTGCATTCGTTTGATAAAAGGAGCATGTCCTTTCAGGGGGCTAATCTTTCGTAAATACCCATGGATTTGTTCAATATGCAACCGGTTATGATCAGCCTTGAAGATAGAAAGGAGAGCGAAAGACAAATGCCAAACACAGACGGCTGCCATTTTGAAGACGAGCCTTGTGTGATTTCAAGTACACTCGCTAGGCTCATTTCTGATGTTTGCTCTGGTATCAAACAAATGCTCGAAGTTCAAATTAGAAAATGCAACACAAATCTCATATCTACAAGCGATTACTGTTGTACATATAGAGGAATTTTCCAGGACAGGGCTTTAGCCTTAAAAATGTTACTTTTCAAATGAAAAAGAAGACATACTCTTACAAAGTAATTTGCCAAATATAGCCAGGCTATGGACTTAATTACACAAATACAAAAAAGTTGTTTTCTTTACTCTGACCACTATCAAACATAAATATGTAGCATGAATATTTAAAAAAAAAAAAGACTCTGCAGTAGTAAATATTCATAGAGGAACTGCGGATCAGCCTATTGTAAGATGAGATGTGATTGAATGCTAATGTATGTTAATCAAGTGCCCACAGGGCTAATGGACGCTACTCTCTGCAAAAAGCCATTGGCATTTTAAATGGTGTCCTGTCTGTACCAGACTGGCTATGGGAGACAGACAGCTGGAAATGAATGTGAGTGGAACTACTTTCCTATTTAGCAAAATTAGGAAAGACCAACCATCCAATTCATATAATGTACATTGAAGAACGGTGGGGAACTTCGTATTTTAGTGGTTAACAACTAGCATAGGGATTTTTAGTCGATGTACTTAAATGGTTAAAATTTATGTATTAGGTTCGTCACTACCAAGGGGCAACCGTCAGATCTCTCTGATGAAGCCAATATGGAAGTGACTTAAACTGCAATTCATCGACTGGCCGCTTGAGGCTGGCTCCAAAAGGGAGTCAATTCCCATAGACCTCCATGTTAAAATGCCCAACTTTACAGGAGAAAATAATATGTGTACAGCCTTGTACAAAAAGTGTTTTTGGTCTATATAACTAGTTTTGCCCTTCATGACAACTGTGGGGGGGGGGATTTTTGTAACTCATCCGTTTAAATTATATTAAGCCTTAAACTTCTGCATAATTAAGGGGCGTGGCCCTTGAGTGATGGGTGAACTGCCACTGCTGTCACTAGAATCGAGCTAGGCAGGCGTGGCTTGAGCAATCAGCCACCTCGGTTTCACCCATGTCCCGCCTCTTTACCCATTTTCGATTATCCATGAGTGATTCGCTGTGACGCGCGGCCAAGTTGGCGACGACAGGCAATGCCTACTTTATGCTTCAAAAGGTTCAAAAACAATCTTCACAAACCAATAGGTGAAGTCACGGAAACTACGTCCATATTTTTTTATGGTCTATGGTCACTACAGATTCTTGTAGGTTACTACAACTGTGATCACACAAATGTGAGAAATTTATTTAAATTAAGTACTATAAAAGAACAACTATCCTATGCACAGTAAATGATGATGACGTGCCAAAATTACAAAAAAGGTTTGGTCAAAAACATTCTAAATAAAGTTAAATGGAGAAAAATGCCCACTTTCCAGTTTGAAATTGCCATGTAAACCTTGGCCAGTGACAGGAAGAAAATAACACAAATATATCATATCAGTGTTGGCAACAAAGACATGGTGTCCTCCTTGGCAGTAATCACTTTAGCCACAGAACTGTCCGAAGCCTGATGGTTCCTCTACATCCTAACAAGCTCTCCTCTTTTCCAGGCAGTAAAGGGCTTTTATATCGGTACAGTGTTTTCACGGTTTCCATTTCAATTTCAAACGCCAACATATGAGGACGTTTCTCGAGACATACATTCCACACAGCAAGACAAATGCTGCCTTTGGAGGGTGCAAGCCAGTCAAATCGATTACACTAAACTCAGAACTAACCATGATGTCTCGACTGTAACACACCACAGTTTTATGCGCGGCGAATGACTCAATTCGAACTTAAGGCAAAGTGAGGTTACTTACCGGGATTCTCTGTGGAGGGATGTTAGGCCTTGGCTGGTTCTGCACAGGAGGCATCGAGGGAACTGAGATTAAACGGAAACAGAAAAAAGGGAGATGCTGAATGTGAGAGAAACTATAAAAAAGTTTCTTCTTTCCACGTGTCTAAACTCGTGGTTTGTCACAGCTGGTCACAGAGAGAGGGCTGTTCTGCTGATTAAACTGTGTGCCTCTCTCCTGAGCAGACTGGGCCACCTAATGAGATAAACTGACAGTCAAAGGAAGTAATTTCACTGTGAATCATTTCACCTACAGAGATGTGTGCATTTCAGAAAGCTGCTTTAGTGCTGATGTGCTGCCTACAGAGTGAAGGCCATAACATGGAAAAAACGTAAGCGTAAACGTACAAGGGCGAGTAAGCACTTGAACGGACAGGGAGTAGGAAAGTCAAGTACACATTCCGAGACACTTTTAAATCAGCAAAAATTCACGCATTACGAGTACATTAAAGGCAGGTTTGTTTCTGGGACTTTACCTTGCACAGGTGACGAAGAGGGTCCTCTGAAATGTGGATTTATGTGAATGTTCTTGGGTTGGTGCTGTTGAAGTTGCTGGCTGAGGTGTGTTTGCCGTGGTGGCGAGCTCAATATGCGTGGCCCATGCGTGTCATGTTGTGCTCTGGAAGAAGGTCCCGGGGAACGCTGGGCCAGGTGTGGCATCAACAACGGCTGTAGTGGCTGCTGAGGGATTGGGCCACCCAGTTCGGAGAAATGGCTGGGACCACCAGAACCTCTCGGGCTTGTCAGACGA
Organism: Paramisgurnus dabryanus; assembly: GCF_030506205.2. Classification (NCBI taxonomy): domain Eukaryota; kingdom Metazoa; phylum Chordata; class Actinopteri; order Cypriniformes; family Cobitidae; genus Paramisgurnus; species Paramisgurnus dabryanus. The sequence goes on from NC_133338.1 coordinate 35,835,831, forward strand.
GACTGATGCTGGTGATGATAATGGTGGTGATGTTGGAGTTGAGGATTCATTTTGAGCTGCTGCATAGACAGAGAAAAGAAGAGTACATGAAAGGGTCAGACAGGTCAATCAATCAATAACTTAAGCTCTTTCCATCTCTTTCACCAAAAAAATCATTATCTTGTTCTCATGTGACCTTGGGTCTGAAGGCAAACTCGTAATAAAGTAATCAACCATAACAGTCATGATGTGATTGGAAGTGAATTACTACGAGAAATACAAAAGTACCATTTACATAAAGGTTTAGGTGTCATTTTCTCTGTCTCACGGATAGTGTATGCCGAAGGGCACCATCTTAAAAAGGAATACTACTGTAACTCCCCTTCCTTACAGACACAAATGACACGTTTTCTTCAAGAAAGGCCACGTGCATCCATTATATTTTGATTAACTTATCATCACATAAAGACAACTTCATCACAAATGACAACACACAGACTGGAGTGGAGTTCAATTAAATCATTATAGCCGTGCTCTATATGCTGTTGTCTAAAGCTTCATGTTAAAGAACACATCAATGCTGAAGAATGACAAGTTATGTCAAAGCCTTAAAATGCCCGACTTCTCCATCAAGAAAATTAGCTTTAAAAAAGAAAAAGGTGCAGCTTGAAGGAAATAGCAGCTCAAGCGCAAAAGGATTACACCCTCGACAGATATTTAATAATAAAATAGGCGCAGGAAGCTAAATCCTTTAGCAAAGTACAAATCTAATTTGGTGTAATGCTTCCTCAATGGACTCCTGCCAACTTATTTTCCATAATCCATATATCAACAAGGATAAGAGGGGAAGACAGAACAGTGATAAATGACTTTTTATCACTCAAACCAACTCCACATGAGTCATACAAAACACAAGTCAACAGATATTTCATGTAAAAAGTCCTTATAGTACTAGCAATTCTTGAGCAATAATTAAAAAAGTTAAACATGTAATTTTGATTGCAAAATAAGAACGATTCGCAAACATCCCCAACCTAAACCGCCACTGGTTTGTCCCAAACAAGTTAGTTAAATTGTGTATGTGTTAAAAGGTGCTATTGTTTGCACCTAATAGAAAGTTACTTATCTCTTTTCAACAGGTGAAAGCATTATTAGGGCTGCACGATTATGACAAAAATCATAATTGCCAATTATTCACCTTGATATTGTAATTGCGGTTATTATTGATGATTAATTTATTTTACATTGAAGTTTTTAATGTCTTATAACTTTCTGTGAAGCAGCTGCATCGTAAATTCTAAACATCCAAACGAAATGATATAATGTAAATTCCAAATTATGATGGGAGCTATGTTGTTAGTAAAAAAAATCCCAAACCAAAGGCTAAAGGACATGGCAACTTCTCATTTGTAAAATTTCTGATTCAACACTGTATTTGGTCCCAGAACATACTGCCAAAATGGACAGAAATTAGCACAAATGGACAGTTGTAGTTGAGGTTTTTGGCGATTATGTAATTGTTTCACTCGTAATTGTAATTGCGATTATTTTATTTATTTATTTCCCCCCGATTTATTGTGCGTCCCTAAGCAATGTGTGTCATATTGTTTTATTACAGATATCCATCACACTCTTACCTGAATCCCTAAGTTCACTTGCATCAGTGGAGGCCTCTGCCCATGCATTCTCATTCGTCCTCCATCTCCACGGAAATCCCCCATTCCAAACAGATGAAAATCCCCTCTTCCACCTCGTCCTCCTCTTCCCCTGAACCCACCTCTACCTGTCATTCCTCCTCTCCCTCCATCTCCTCTTTGCCCCCCTCTCCCTCGTCCTCCAAATCGTCCCTGCTTCCGTTGACGCTCTTTCTCCTCAAACTCCTGCAGGTCTGCTTTAGCTTCCTCAGAGAGCTCTGAAAACAAAGAGAGAGAAAATGCAGTTCACACACATTTTATATCATATAAATTTTTTCTAAACCCAGCAGTGTGATCTAAAGCCATTTACAAAAGTTCATATGTAGAATCAAAACAGAGGGTTATTGAAAACCAGATTTTAGTAACAGAAGGCACTTTATTTGATAGTTACCCAACGTCTCCGGGATGTTCCGTCTTTTACTGGTTGCGTCAGACAGCCTGACCACTGCGGCGTCTTTGCGTTCGGTCTTAAACCGCAGACGACCAGATTCTTCATCATCTTCCTCCTCTTCTTCAGACTCCTCCTTTACATCCTCGTTCTGCTCATGTTCACCTTCAGCTTCTGGATCATTTTCATGCTCCACCTGGTAAGAACAGATAAATCTTTAGTCTCACAGTTTCAGCAACTGCAAGTGAGATATGAACACATCCTCTGTGGCAACCATCTTTTACCTCCTCTAATTCTGTGACCTGAGACATATCCTGCTCCTCGGTTTCTTCTTCACACTCCTCCTCTTTCTGTTGATCAGTCTGCTCTTCACTGTACTCAGCGGGGTACTCATCCACCTATGAAAAACAAAATCTTCCTAAACATCTTCTCAACAGCTGCATAAGTAACATGTTTACACAAGTCGATTACTTTATTGGCTAATGCAAGCATTATAATTGGTCATTATTTATGCAACCATGTTAATTGCAGTTTTACAACTTCCCAAAATAAATAGGCCTCCATGACATTTTCTGTTCTTCTGTTTCTACAAGGCCAAAAGGTTGTGTAAAAAAGAAAACTGGGATGTAGTCAAATTTCACAGTTATTATTAGGAACAAGTCCTAAATAAGTAGTGTCTAATATGCTTAATGAGAGAACCATAAAACAAATGTAGAATACCTTCACAAGGTCTAAACTGATCTCTTGTATATAATCTACTAAAACATCTGCTGTAGAGTGCGACATGTAGGCCAGCACCCCCAGAGCCTGTTCAACGCCAAAAACAACACTGATGAAGATAAAACATAAGATTGAAGGAAAATCAGTTCTGAATGAAAATGTTAATGCCACATCTGAGAGACAGAGCCCAGGAAGGCCCAGTGCAGCGTTCTGATTTGGGGGGGGGGGTGCATGCTGAAGGGGAGCCTACCTAAATTAGCATAACAGTGGGAGCCCAGTCTCATTACTATGCCCTATTACCATTCCTGCTGATATTTGAAATTCAATGAGATGTAAATGTTTGACATGATACACAGAGAATGGGAGATAAACACGCACACGGCTCAGTGGTGGTGAAAATATCATTGACTGTGTCGACCTAACACAAATACACACACTCACAAACAGACACAAAGAGTGCTCCAGCACACACGTAGCCCAGTGACAGGAAAAATATCATCATCTGACTCGCAGCAAATTCTCCTACACACTTGGAGACAGAATGTACAAAAGCATCTGGAGAAACAGGCATATACGGCTGACTACCTTGCTGAAGTCTATAAGCTCCCCAATGCAGGTATTGTCTCCCTATCCTAGCTGTAGTCCACACCACAGATCCTATCTCAAACCCATACACAGGTCCTTTTTCTGCCCACCTGTTATAGCAAAAAAGCAATGTCCCTATTACCCTGCTAAAGCCATGATTTAACCCGGAAACTAAGAGCTTACTGTGACAGTGGAAATCCAAAGTGCAGAAATCAAATGGGCGCAGCAAAGCCTTATAATACTGAAAGAGCAATTTTATTGCAGAAAACCTATTAGAATTAGGGATGTGCATTTATTTAATGTTTTTCATTTCGATTAATTCATAGTACTCAATTAACTGGGGGTGGGGCAATCAAAGGGGTGGGGCGTACACGTCATGGTGAAAATTAAAATATTTTTACTAAAAACACTCAAATAAAACTTAATTTTGAAAAAACTATGACAGAACAATGAACTCATGCTAGATTATCTAAATCAAAAATATTATATTAGTAAAACTCAGTACACGAGAATACTAGTGCTGCCTCACAATAAGTCGCGACTAATCGTTTACATAATATATGTGTGTGCACTGTGTAGAAAAATTATGTATATATAAATACACACACATACATGTTAGAATTTTAAGAAAAAAATATTTTTATAAAAAATTAATGCCTTATTTAGCTATAATACGTGAAAACATCTAATTAAGTAAATATTTATATTTTATCCGATTAGTTGATTAATCGATTATGAAAATGATCGTTGGTTGCAGCCCTATATATAACGCTTATCAACTACTGCACTGAGCTAACATTACTGTGTAAAATTAATGTATACAATGTTAGCTACATATCCTGAATTCTTGCCTGGCTGCCAGACTGATAAATACATACAGCCCATACGGACTACCAGCACATCCGGGAACTTGACTGTAAATTTCGTC